>NC_084581.2:22621456-22743956 GCF_033978685.3 Nerophis lumbriciformis
ACAACTGCTCCGACAAGCTGTACAGCAGGGCTTCTTAACCTTTTTGACTTCGGGGCCCACTCTAATATTAACACTGAATTCCTAATTTTACTCTTGGTTTTAATCGTATTCAATAATTACATCTAACCGACATACAGTTTAACAACCTTGTCAAATGTTATGAAACCATGTGTTGATCACAAAAATGATTTATTTAGCACATAAACTTAAGGCTTAGGGTAGGCTGATAACAAAAACGAGTACTAATCAAATATGCTGCATAAGGAGGCACTAATAAAAAACTGATGGAAATTATGTAGTGATTAAGTAAACAAACTAAATAATAACAGATGTTTACCTGTCAATAAAATTCAAGTTCAAAAGACACAGCTTCACCACTTCAGTCATCATGTTTGAGCTTCTCTATGACTTGAGCTCCAGACTTCTTCTGTTTTGAGATTGTGATTACTGCCACAAGTGGTGGGAAAGTGTATTACAACTGAGTACCGCTGCAGCCCATGAGGACCACCGCTGAGAAACCAATATTGTTTGGCGGCTCTCGGGTGCTCACCGCCCAAAAATGGGCCCCGGGCTTATGCTTAAGAAACACTGCTGTACACTATAATAGTATTTACAACATTGTTCCTTAAGATAATAAATCAGTTGTTGAAATGTGAGGTACTGTACAGTACATTTTGAAAAAAACAAAACCGAAAAAAAGTGAAATGTACTCACTTTTTGTAAAACATGGTCAAATTACACAGAAAACAATGGTTCATAAGTAAAGCAAGTGTACAGAAAACCAAAGAATAAAGACTAGTTCCCCATTTTCTTTTTGTGTGACTACCCTTTCACATCATCTGTATCACTTTAAGGTTTTAGGTGATGTCACAAAGTTCAACAAGTCACTTGCGGACCACCAGTAAAGCCCACTTTGGGGAAACACTGCTCTATAACAACATGCTACTACATTCAAGTGACCAGCATCTTCACAACTTTGAGATGGAAAAGGTTCCTTAAAGATTTCACATTGAAAGACCTTGAAATAGAATTCCCGAAATCAAACTATGAAATGGGATAAAATATATCCATGGGATTCGAATAGTCACAACAATTATACATGTATACCATCTAACAGCCTTTGGAGGGCATTTCTATTGTTACTGCTCAAACATAGAAACTATGTAGTTACGTAAAGCATGAGTTGCGTCAAAGTACAGCTATTACATCCAAATATTAATCCATTTTTTTTAAACCCATGACATCAGGACATTGGATTAATATAAGGACATGACCATTTGGAATTGTCAAGAAAATGGCAACATAACCAGTTTTGTATTGGCAAACACCACATGGATGTAAGCAAAGCTATCAGAAAATATTCACATTCATTCATGTGTATTAATAAGTGATACTGTAGTTAACACTATGGCATGATCATGCAAAATAACTCCACATTTATTCAAAGTGTGTGAAATTTTATTGTTTTCTTACAGTCTATATGGGTCAAGAAACAACAATACAGATGAACGTATAAAATCATGACAAAAAATTAATAGACCAGAAGTAGACTTAAAAATAATTTGCAATCCTCATCAATGAAAATAAAGACTTGACTGACCGAGTCTTATTTTTCATATTCTGGACACCTGCAGAAGAAAAAGAAACAATGTTGATACATTTATACCTCATACATTGATGAGCTACAATAAATCTGTTCTTATTTACTTTAATATGAAAAATGTCCTGATGTTATTAGCACATCACATTCTGTAACATTATTTTATCACACCCACTATAGAAGACAATGAAATTACTTTTAATAAAGTCAAGGCAATTTTCCAGTTTGCAAATGAACAAGATGGCAGTTATCTAAAAAACCCTAGCATTAAAATAGAGACATACATACCTTCAAACAAAACAAAAACAAGTGGTTAAGATGATCTTCTTAGAAATACTTTGTACGGTTGAGCGCTTTCTGTGCAAGCACGCCACTGTCGTCTGTAATTTTGTCCCAGTCCGTTTGGCCCACCACAAAGCCGATAGCACGTTTTCGATCGGCGTCCTTTTGCTCTTCTAGGTCAGCCCATCGCACCTGAGCAACAAATAAAAGGGTGACCAGGATTTGGCCTCATGAGCAGGAAATTGATGGATATTTACTCAATTACAGTACCAAACATATTTAAGGGGTATGGAATTGTGCTTTCGTGGGTGTATTTGTGAAAATGCATTTTGAAAGAATGTTAAAAAATAAATATTGCAATATACAACTTAAAATGTTAAATATAATAAGTCAATACATAATAAATATAAATTTTATCACTTTTCTACATAAACTTAAGCTTTTTTGATGCTATTCCTGCTTTTATGCTCTCTATTGCAACAGATGCTAGTATCGGACTAGAACTGTAGTAAATAAACATTTTGTCGACTCTTGTAAAGTTGTCTTGGTATTTGTGGTGTTTTAGCATAATCTCACATTGATTTGTCCTGGATTTTCGTCTTTTATGTCATCGGTCCATTCATATTCACCACAATGTTTACAAACGCTGCCCTCCATGGCGGCTCCACAACCAGGTCCTGACCCAGGTTGTGACGTCGGCTTCCGTCACGCATTAACTTGTTTGTTCTGCAGCCACAAATTGTTGCACTAATCCATCTCACACAAATATCTCTGCTTTGATTTCTTAATCTCCGCTGCTAGCTAAACTTCCCTGTAACATACTGCGCCGTATGTACAGCTCACAGGCTGGTTGTGCTCGATACATTATGACCGGGCTGCACTGGTACTTTAATGTACGTTAAGAACGGTACTCTCAGAAATCAAAACATTTTGAAGCGAGACTGAAGTTTATGCATTTGCTTTAAAATAAACACGTTAAAATATTTTTAACACCTTATATGGTTGTATCTTAAGACTTTTTACAAAATTTGAATATAATTTAAAACATGTTAAGGCCTTAAATTAAAATTATTTGATTTTAGACTTTTTAAGACCCTGCGAATACCCTGGTTGAAGTAAACGTGGAGGTGTGGCATTTACTTTTAAATGGACAATGCACCAGGCAATTAATAGCAGAAGAGCGACTATTAAAGAGCGAAGACCAATAGTTGAAGAAATACAGTCAGCTGAATACATTTAAGCAATGCTTTAGTAGAACAATGCTAATTTGTATGTAATCAATTCAGAAGAATTGTGGCATAGCAGTGTCAATTTACCCTTTTCTTTCCTGGCTGAGACTTGCGGGTGGCGTAGTCATCTGGCAGCTGAAGATAGTCCCCCATGCCTGCCATGTGCTCGCTTCCACGCTTCCTCTTCCCGCTGCCCCTCAGACCATCCAGCTTGTCTGTATAAATATGATTATTGCTAATCAGTCCACTTGTCGATACATTACAACATTTATACAACTACACATCAGTTCTCTGGTGGACAACTGTCTGTTCTGAGTTGTACCAATTAAACTTGCCCATTCACTCTACTGGTAAGCGGGGCTGCTTATGCCCCCAAATATTGGTTATGTTTTTGGGCTGTATACAAAGGGGAAAATAAGTATTTGATCCCTTATTACTTTTGTAAGTTTACCCCCTTAAAGTTAAACAGTCCAGGATTCTAATGGCAGGTTTGTCGAGTGAAGCATCTCCAAAGCAGAATGTTTCCACTTCTATGTTTGACAATAGGAATGTTGTTAATTTCTCTGCCTCCAAACATGGCGAGTCAAGCTGATGCCATAGAGCAGTGGTCCCCAACCACCGGTCCAGGGACGCACTGGCTACCGGGCCGCAGAGAAACATTAAATAATTTATTCACGACTGCAATTTCTCAGACTTAACTTTTGTCTGTCCCACTAGACACACCAATAAGCTTGTTTATAGATGTACAATAAAACCCCTCATAGGAAGTTGCCCTTTGTTATAACTTTTGTGACATGATACCATGAACATTAATGAACATATAAAATATAAATGTGACAGATTGTAGCCAAATTCTGATTTCCATCTGCAGTGCCCAGCAGGTTGATGGAACCTGCTGGGGATCTCATTGCAAAGAAACAAGCCCAAGGCTCCCACTAATTCAGCGTTATAGTGAGTTGTATTTTTCATGCACTTATTTTTGCTGTATTCATCTGGCACAAGTGAATAGCCTGGAAGTAATGCCTACATTAAACTGGTCTGTGGTGCAAAAAAGGTTGGGGACCACTGCCATAGAGCACAATTTTGGTCACATGTCGTGAACATATGAAACCATTCACATCATTTACACCCCCAACCCTAGTCTGGGTCATTCAGTTGTTCATTGACAGGCCTGGACAAGTCTTATTGAGCAGGATCTTAATCCATTGCAGCAAAGTGTGTTTCTGATGTTTTTCTTGGTTACTGGTGGTGCCAAATACCTTTTTTCGATAGGGCATCTTTTTGTTTGTGCAGGTCCCTCACTTTTCTCAGAATCATCCCTACCCTACAAAGGGAAATCTTGCATGGACCTCCATAGTGAGGGCGATTGACAGTTATAAAGTATTTGTTTGACTTGGGAATTTATATTGGTCTCTTTTTAACCAAGCTTCTTCCGCTCAAGTGTTGTGTCGGTCTACAATCTTGTTCTTAGGGTGCTTTGTGAGGTCTTTGGTCTTGTCCATGTTGATGGAAAGGCTTGGATGGAAGTAACTGTAACAGGTGTCCTTTACCCATGCAATGAGTTGAGCTTTGATGTATTTCTCGAAAGGAATAGGACTAGTTTGTGTGCTTCATGGGTCAAAATCGGTCTGTTAGGTTAGTAATGTTTGCACGTTAGTACGGGATCAAATACTTATTTTTCCCACTGCATTGAACACAATAGTACATATATTACATATAGTACAAGATGTTTATCGTCATAAATGGATCTGCTAATGCTGACAGTGAATAGTACTTGTGCAAATAAACAATGAAGTCATAAACCATGAAAGAACCAACCTACCGAGTTTTGCCTCTGATGTGTCCATCTCCCATTTGCTTTTTGGAATGTAGCCCTAAATCATGTAAAAAGACACTGCAGAAGTTAATTGAGGGGAAATGGTGGGATATGAGGAAGACAGCAGAGCAATTGGCAGCAAAATGGAAAAGACTGGTTCAAGAAGTGTAATAAAAGACAAGTTATAATAGAAAGAAAGGCTCTACAAAGCAGTTGTTAACATGCAAACATATACTGTACTCTTTTTAGGTTGAGTGTAACAAATGTGCTAGAAATCAAAAATTTAAATCCATGACCATCTTTTTCTTCATCACAAAGGTCATAAATATATATACATACTTATATGTATATACATAGGTGTGATTGGCACAGAACAAAAACACACCTAACGCAACGCGTTATTAGTCACTCTCATTCATTATCTTACGTAAAAGTGTTTCCCACAGGTCGGCAAATTAACTGGCATTAGTGGAGTCCTGGAGGGGGCGCGTGAATGTGATGCCATTGTGTAATATTTAATAAAAAAAGATAAATAAATGTAATTGATATATTTAAAAACAAATTTTGTGTTTTTGTTAATGTTAATAATGTTCGTATGAACATTTAATATTTTTCTCATTACATGATGACTTGAACTATCCATTTTTTTCGGCGCCATAAAAAAAACAGCGGTGTGCCGCAGCTGGCCCAAGCGCCATCAATTGAACAGCAGCACTTGACCTAATCATCGCAGGGTGAAACATGTCTATTAAAATGACAAAATATAATCAAATAACATTATTAGGAGTACAGGTTTTACTCAAGTGAAAGTCCTTCAATGCTCAATTACATTTCCTCATTCTCTGGACTTATACACAAGCAAAGATTTAGTGGGTGCACAAATTCATATGGGGAGCACACCACATGGGGAAAAAGTGTCTCCAAACTTTCTTTAGCACAATGGTTAATATTGGTCCTGTTAGTGGGACCCCAGGGAGACAAGCAAAAAGGGTGTGTTGTGCAAGCGTCCACACATGCGCCGTTTAATAACAGCGGTGCAGTCTTTAATGCACACTGAGGACTTGTATAGCACTTTTCTACCTTAAAGGTACTCAAAGCGCTATGACACTATTTGAAGCAAAGTGACCGGCTGCTGTTGCTCCTCTGCTACCGCCGTTGTGAAAGTGCTTGATTTGATATGCAGCGTAGCCTATATTTTAAAAGGTTAATATTGCTGATGATTATGGCACCCTAAATCACAACACTACCGTTATTCACCTCACTGTCAGGGAAAATATGTCGCACACATTTGACTTGCCTTGATTAGTACAAATTAAATACCGTATTTTTCGGATTATAAGTCGCAGTTTTTTTTCATAGTTTGGCCATGGGTGCGACATATACTCCGGAGCGACTTATGTGTGAAATTATTAACACATTACCGTAAAATATCAAATAATATTATTTATCTCATTCGCGTAAGAGACGAAGCAAATGGCAGCAATCGTCACACACACGTCATTCGCGTAAGAGACGAAGCAAATGGCAGCAATCGTCACTCACACGTCAACCAATAAGAATTTGGCGGGGGCGGGTCATGGCAGAAGTGCATTGTGGGTCATAGAATGCTAACTGCTATATGCTACTGCCGTAGCTATTAAAATTGATCACATCAACATTGGCGGTAACTTATAAAAACTGAGAAGGGCTGAACTAAAATGGCACCGAAAAGGAAATCATATACTGCAGATTACAAGCTGGACGTAGTGAAATATGCAGCAGAGAACGGCAATCGAGCAGCAGAAAGAAAGGAAACGGCGCATACCAGAGGCGACACCGGGGAGGAAGATTTCATCGGATTTAGCGATCGGGAGTGACAGATTGTTTGGTAAACGTATAGCATGTTCTATATGTTATAGTTATTTGAATGACTCTTGCCATGATGTGTTGCGTTAACATACCAGGCACGTTCTCAGTTGGTTATTTGCGCGTCATATGGCGTACACTTATTCAGCCTGTTGTTCACTATTTTTATTTTATTTTAAATTGCCTTTCAAATGTCTATTCTTGGTGTTGGATTTTATCAAATAAATTTCCCCCAAAAATGCGACTTATACTCCAGTGCGACGTATATATGTTTTTTTCCTTCTTTATTGTGCATTTTCGGCCGGTGCGACGTATACTCCGGAGCGACTTATAGTCCGAAAAATACGGTACTGTAGAGTTGACTAATGTTGACTAAAAAGCAAAGCTGACTTGGACACCGCGTGTGTGGATTTTTTGAGGCTCCTTCTCCCCCAAACAGACAAAGATAATATTGTACACTCCATTAATTGTGTTCCCAGTGTGGAACAAACATGGCCAGGTGCTAAACCCGAACAATCTTCCATTTGTGGAGGCGAGCCACGAGGACAAAAAAAAAAAACACGCACGCACCTTATCGAGGCCAGCAAAGTTATACAATTCATTTTCATCAATTGTTCAACAACGTTCCCCCATCAAAAAAATTCTCCATTGATTTAAACGATTCAAAAGGAATGACCATTTTGGTCTGACAAAATGAAAATCCGAAAAAAACTGACAAATCACACCCTTGTATATAATATTTATTTCAAGTATTTTGCTTTCATTTGACTTTGTTTTCCGAAGTAAATGCAATGTATATGGGATCCATTTCAGGGAAATTGTTTAAGGATATTTTATGTTTTAGTGAAACAAACAACAGATATATTCAATAAACAATGCATGCACCATTAACCATGTAAAAAGTCAAATAGTCATCGTTGACCAAGTTTCACACCTGTGCTAACTGGTTTGCAGACTCTGGTTTTGAGGACAAAATACAGACTAGACACCAAGAGGGTTCATGCAAATACAAAGGCGGAACAAGTGCACAGTCAATTGATAAACAAATAAAAATAACAGGAAACTTAAATTGAGTACCTTTATGATTATGTACACAGCCTATGGAGGGCAGAACTTTCTGCCAAAATGAACATTATATTTAATTAATATAAATTAATATAATTGCAGACGATTACAAAGCAAAATGCCCAAAATAGAATTACGGTAAAGCGTGAAGAACATATTGAGTGACATTTGGTAACTAGGACACATTTCCATGAGCAACATATTCATTGCTAAAGAAATCTTCAATAATTTTTGGTAAAACATTCCGTAGATCAATAATTACCAATATGTACCGTGGGTTTCAAGGTCTCACAAGGCCCTAAAAATGTTTTTTTCTTTTTTTTTAGATTAAACATAGTGTTACGGTAACTTTTATTTTTAAAGTATTTGCTGGGTTGCATGTAACATCGGATGTAAGCACTTGGGGTGGCGAACAAGTATATTCGCAGCAGTAAGTGAAAGCAAAGTGAAGTAAAAATGCTGCATAAATGCGCTATTTTTGTCTGTGGAAACTGTACTGATTATTTTTATAGGTTGGTAACTTATTGATTCACGTAAAATCAATTGGTACAATATAAAATACTTTTGTTACATGTGATGTCACGCCGGGTTGCAGACTTGGAGGCGGCCTAAACAGGTGTATTCATAGTGGACTGCATAGTGGTAAAGTTGCAATTTTCAATGTAAACAGCAAGCCAGATAGAAAGTGCTCACTTTTCAAAATGTGCTGGCTGGATGCTAATTTATATTGGATATGTCATATTGCATGCAACTGGTTAACATTAGAGATTTTACTTGTTGAATTTAACACCTCCAAATTTGGTAATCAAAACAACAAAGCTACGCGTTACAATCAAACAGCTGGTGTGTAATAAGTACAATACTTAAAGACTGGGACATTCAAGTAAATGGCAAATACTACTTCCTGGCTACAGCAGGACACCTAGGACATACTAAAATAAATGCATACTTTGTGATATCACAGTATATCTACTCAAAAAAGAGAAACTTTTCAGTTTTGGTCGCCTTATTTACATCCTGACACTTTCAATGTGTTGGTTTAATCTCATTGCTCTGCAAAACTGCCTTCTGTGTAGTGCTCCGTAGTCTACGTAATACTGTCATCTAATTTCTAGGAATTGCGACTGCATGCAAAGTCTACTGTATAGTACTTACAAATGAGACTCAGAACTGTAAGAAAATCAGATATAAATAAACAGCACAGTTATCAGTCTACTGTAAAATATTGAATAAAAAAAGATTTTATCATGAAACAATGAACAGTTATTATCACATGAACAAATACCAAATTACTTTCAATTGGTACTGTTCAGTACTGGTATCGATTCCCAGTTATCAGAATTCGTACCGTATCGGATTAAATGTGAAAGGTGACTATCCCTAATCTTGATACTGCTGGACAACAGGAAAGCAATTTAAAAATGCAACTAAACTTTCAGAAAAAAAACATTAACTTCACACGATTAATGCAGCTGCAGGCGGCGAATTATGACAGCAAAATATTTGGGTGGCAACAGAAGAGCAACTACAAAAACTAATTTGATATATTTGATGTTATGAACAAATTGCTTGACAACACCAATAAACAACGATCGGATTACTCAATGCCATCAAATACCTACTTACCTATGCACGATTTAAGTACAATTTTGTTTTTCATGGCTTATGAAAATAAATAATGTGCCTTTTTCTGTAGGCGGCCAGATAGTTGGAAAAGTCCACTTAGGGGATGTTGACTCTAAAATATTATGAAAAGTCTTTCTTCTTAAGACTGTACAGCTCCAATCTATCACATTCAGCTATTTCCTGATGATATCTGGCTTTTATAGTTGACTCTAACCCTTTATAATACTGCTGCTAAATAAATGGGAGCTTTTGAATAGTTTGCCCACCAAGCAAATGCGAAAGTGAATAGAGGGCACGTGGTTGCAACCCAGCAATATGTATGTTACTATTGTTTTGTGTGCAAGGACACAGTGGAACAAACAATACATTTTAGTAACTTGACTGTAATGTTTGAAACGTGAAGCATTTTAAGAAGCAAAGCACCACATGCTTTGTTCTTTGCATTTAAGAGCAAATAGTAAACAAAAAAATACCCCATTATGTCATCTTTGAAATTCTACCAAAATACAGGAAGTATTAAACGACTATCAACAAAGTCCTAAAAAGGAACATTATGTCATGTTTCCAGTGATAAAAACCATACAACAAAATGTTACAATTTTATTATATATATATATATATATATATATATATATATATATATATTAGAGATGCGTGGTTTGCGGGCACAACCGCGGAGTCCGCGGATCGGGCGGATGAAATTTAAAAAAATTAGATTTTATCCGCGGGTCGAGTCGGATCGGGTCGGGCGGTTGAAATAAAAAAAATTAGATTTTAAATAGATTCAGGCGGGTGGCAGTTAAACCAATTCGGAAATATATATACATAGTTAAATGTTGTTACCCACATACGAAAAACGAGCAGGCACCTGCAGCATATGCCACAACAGAAGAAAAAAAAAAAAAAGAGATGGACACTTTTACGGAGCGGAGAAGGCCCCCGACGCCTCGCCGGGGTCCGGGACCGAGGCCCCTTCCCCCGAGAGGGCCCCACCGGGAGCCGTAGCTGAGGCGATCCGCGAGAAGGGCCCGACGCACGTCCAGGGTCACCACCGCGCCCACCGCACCGACACCCCACCTCGTCCGCCTTCGCCGCGGCCGGCGTCACGCGCAGCAGGTAAGCAGCTTACCTGCCCGCCACCCCTGTGGCCGGGGGCTCGTAACAGGGGTCACTCCGCGCGCTGCGCCCGCGCAGCTTACCTGCCCGCCACCCCTGTTGCCGGGGGCGCGTAACAGGGGTCACTCCGCGCGCAGTGCGCTCACGAAAGGGGTGGGGCTCACCCTGGTTGATATAGACAGCAGCTGGACGGTGGCCATGGACGTCGGAACCCGCTAAGGAGTGTGTAACAACCCACCTGCCGAATCAACTAGCCCTGAAAATGGATGGCGCTGGAGCGTTGGGCCCATACCCGGCCGTCGCCGGCAGCGAGACGCGCTTGGAGGTGCGCTCAGCGCGGCTCCCATATGATTGCGCACTGGTGTGCGTCTGGGTCGTGACAGCGTGGCACGCGAATGTCTGTACTGCATTGGATCAGTCTCCTTTCTTTAACAGGCAAAAGCTTTATAACCTCACTAATGCCTTGCATCGTCTATATTAGATATATAACAACGGGCGGGTGCGGTTCTGATCAAATGTTAGATCGGGTGGATTGCGGATGGTTGACGACTTTCTGATGCGGTTGCGGATGAAATAATTGCCTATCCGCGCATCTCTAATATATATATAGTGCATGGGACACTGCCCGTTTTTATGAGTGGGGGTCTGGAGGGATTTTTGAACGTAAGGTATCTGTACTAAATTGTTCAGAATTCAATGTACATCCTAAAAGACATGCAAAATACATTTGAAAAGGTCCTCAAGGGCCCCAGTATTTGTTAATTCCTTTGAGCTCAAATAGGTTCATTTTGAAAATGGGTTTATATTTTGTGTTCAAAAAAGTTTGTTGGGTATAACAAAATGAATATCACCAATCTTTTGTTGACACACAGGCAAAAAAATTATTTGGTACAAATGTGAAACATCTGCCTCAAAGGCAGCAAATTGAAAATTGTATGAAACTTGTTTCATAATTTAAAAGTCAAACATTAAAAACAATATTAAAGATAAGTCATAGCAATGTCTTGTGCTGCACCAATCACTATCAAACTGAAACACTGAACACAAATAAAATGGTTGCATACAAACAATCGCTATTAGCTACAGTTTAACTACAAATTATTAGATGAGCTTTCCGCATGTTAATTGGGAAAATAGTGCTGTCCACACAGCAGCTAAGTGTTATATTTCCCAATTGACAAAATTAGGCAAAGGTTACATATATTCTACATATTTCCAAAAAATGTTTTTTGTATCCAAACAATTGTGCATCTGTTAAAAAGAAGAGGGTAATGACAGTTAACAGCTAGACTGATCAACAGACATCCCTTTTATGGTTCAAAGTGTATACGGTAATCCAAAAAATTATAAAAGCTTTCTTGCATTGTTCAGAATGTATGGAATTTAGGGCTGCACGATTTTGGCCAAAAATAACATTCCCTTTTTTTTGCTCTGAAAACTTGATTTTCGATTAGGATTTCTTGGTAAAACTACAAAAGACAAAAAAGTGGGGGCTGCTGATAGCATCATGTTATTTGTAATGAGACAGGCTAATAAAAGGCTAAAGAAATGTTATACATACATTTAAAGACTAAATCTTTGTGTTTTTATTCATTGTTTGCATCAACATGTCAGCCTTTTCTCATTACGTTATGTCCTTTGCTCTATTTTTCACTTTTGGATGGTTTCTTGTTTATTTCTTCAATGTGCTATACAGGCCAATAAAAAAGCTGTTTTCCACAAATGTTTCCTGTACCACACTTCGCCTTCCTGGTGAAATATGTATGTTGATCCATATGCAAAATTGTTGATCAAATACAATTATTCAATTACATTTTAACATATCTGAAAATGAGTAGAAAGAAGCACATCTTATTTTCAATCCTACGTCTTCTCCATGCCTTTTGACCGAGATAGTACATAACTTTTACATGTTCAAATTAACTTTATTTCCTGTGTGAACGTAAGGAAGGTGTTGGATAATAATGAATAAGTAATACATTATTAGCAGTAGTCAATGAATGCTTTGTATAAATATTGTACAATCTGTCATAATCTGTTACTATTGTAGTTCTTAGCAATTAGAAAAGTGGTTGGTCCTGGAGGTTTTCTGTGTGTTGGTACATGCAGAGTAACTATATTACCCAGAAGTCTTAGCGGTAGAGTGGAACCATAAATGTAAACAAAAGTACTGGCGCAGATAGGAGCAAGTGCGAATATCCTGCAAAATTGTAAACAAAGAGTTCCTGTGTTGCTGAAAGCTGCTGTTCCTGCATTATTGAAACATGCAGCAAACATGACATTCTACACTTTGCACGTAATTTTATGTTCGCCGTAGAGAAGGATCTTCACTTGCGCAGCAAATACTGTGTCTTTCATGACTGCTTGTTGTATTTGATTACTGAATAAATGTGCAGCGCAAAGACACACTCCTCCTTCTCACTTTTATTGCACACCTCTCCTCGCTAAATAATGTCAAAGTTGCAAGTTTGGCACACAGAACCCTTCCCCTGCATCTTATTCTCTGGCAAAACAGATGTGTTGTGAAGCAGATTCATGATCTGCCACTCTCCTATTTAATTGGTTTATGAACATGGGCGAACTCAAAAGCACCAAATATATATTTGTGTGTTTATTTGTGGGCAACAATAAATGGGAAATACTGACGTGTGTGGGGAGCTCCATATGTCTATGCAGACTGGAGTAGAGAGCACTCTCGCAGGAAGGAGGAGCTTCGCTTGGAGGTGCAAGACATGATAGGGAGGAACTTCGATTTAACAAATTTTTTTTTAACATCGTCCTAATTAATTAATTAGATTGCGGATTAAAAACAAATAATCGTGCAGCCCTAACAGAAATGTGTAAACAAACCACCTCAACGAGCTTCAGTGTATACCACAAGCAGAAAATCTACAGCAATATTTCATAGTCAGGCTGCATTTCCATCATCTGTACAATAATTCCCTGTTAATTGGTTAATACTTTTGGTTGTCCCCGGAATAAAATACAAATGACTACATTCTAACAGCAGAGTATCTTGGAAGGTTTCTGTTATTGTGTCACTCTATTCCAATAACCACACCCAATAATTGTATTATTGGCATGATCAAAAAAACATTGGAATTAAAAACCTGATAGATTAATAAAATAATGTTATTAATTATGAACAAAGAGTGGTGAATAATTCTATTAACTACAAGAATGTAAAAAGCGCATAATTTCCTACCAGGTCACCCTCTTCTTCCTCCTCTCTCTTAGCTTCTTTTGGCTCATCCTCAGGATTAAAGTCCTCCATTTCCACCTAGTAACAAAGGCTTTTTATATTAGTTTGAGCAATTAGAAAGAACCCATGTTACCAATTATCCTCCAATTTAATTTCAACATTTCTATTATAGGCACACTAATAAATCCAAAAGGGAGAATTTACCTCCTCTATAGCAGCATCCTGTAGCAGGGATCGGACATCCAAGCGGACCATGTGACGTGGCGTGGACTCCCAGTTGTTGGATATCTGCATAGAGGACACGACAACCAGACTTAGCCTTTAAATTTTTATTGTTATAAAAGCAACCTAACTTTACAGACCTTGGTTATGTCCTTAAGTGAGCGTCCGTGGGCATTTCTCTTTGCACATGTGTGGGTGTCAGCAGTTATTTCAGCAATATAAACCTTTGACAAAACAAAAATATCAACAGACACATAATACTGTGACATGATTTGCGGCAGCATGTACAAACAACACACCTCAAAACCTTTTGTTTTAGCAGCGCTCCAGAACTGATCAAAATGGTTAACCCTGTCATTAATAGTATCTATTATGATGAAAGGGAAAAAGCCGTCATCCAGAGTTTTCTTGAAAGTCTTTAGCATGTTGCTTCGGTAGGTATCCTCCATTTCCGGCTCATACTCGTACTCGAGGACCTGAAAACAAGATAGCGTTTTTTGTTACAATTGTAACTCACTGTACTGACCTGAATGTGGGAAGACCGTATATAAAAAATGGAATATTTGATTCCTCATATTTTGTTGCCATTATTTCTTAACTGCTTGATAGTTAGACTGTTCATTGATGACCACCATCTTAAAACTGGCAACATAACGCCTGTTATTTGCTCACTTTGGTTTGGGTGTGTGTGATAGAATATAATTTCATTTGAATAAGGACGATACAGTGCAACATAGTTTCAAAACAATTAAGGAACAAATAAAGCTGATTTGCTAAAGAAAAAGAAAAAATGTTCTTCACCTGCTGGTTTGCAAGCACTGTATTAACTTGCTAGAGGTTAAACATAGGACAACCCATGATTTACAAAATCAGAGTCATATTTGGTTTTACAGTATTTATCGGTCATGCTGTTGGGGACAATATACTGGATTTGCATGTGTATAACGAATAAGTGACACTCACCTTTCTTTTGACCCTCCTCCCCGTGTCTGGGTCTTTCTCGACTTTTTCAACCTCGCTCATGAAATAGTCGTCTAAAACCAGAACTCTCGGTGGGGCGCCGCCACAGTCCACCTCCTTGTCCTTTGCATTGCAGACAAGGGTGAAGTAGATTTATTCCTTTCATTTAAGTATTCAGGTATTTCTGTGTCCTAAAGTGATACCACTAACCCGTATGAGCTTTGCGACATGGCTCTTTCCGCTGCCAGGAAGCCCTCTCATAATGATGACAATCTGTCATGACAAAGATGTCAAATGAGCACTAAAATGAAGTGATTCAACACCAAACAAAGCAAGAGTAAATACCCTCTCTGGCCTGGATTTCCTTCCAGGTTGTTTAAGAATATCATCCACGTTCTTAATTTCAGGCTTCTTTTCGACTTGTGGCGGTGGTTGAGGTGGGGGTGCAAGTGGTGCTGTTGGGGGCCCTCTATCCTCTGGGTAACCTCTTCTGTCTATTGAGGGATGGATAGTAATGAGTTTTTGGAATGAAGCAAACAATTAAATAAAAAAAATTAAGGAGTAAAATATCTATTTGCAAACATACCGAATGGTGAAGAACCATGGTTATAGCGTTCAGGCCCACAGTCGAGGGTAGAGCGCTCATAGGGAGGTCTATCATAACTGGGCCTGCCAAAAGGGTCTTCTCGATCACGGCTTCCACTTCTGTCTCTCTCGTGAAAGTCACGGTCTCGCTCTCTGTATCCTGGACGAAGATGTGGTGCCAGTGGAGATCTACATGGAAGACAAAGACAAATAGCATTCATTGCCTCAGTCTGGCACAAAGGGCTGGGCAATTATATTAGAGTTCGGCAACATGGGTTTATCAGGGTTGATACCGATTAGTAGTAGTCAAGGAGGCTGATAACCAACATTTGGAGTTTATATTCATTTGCAGCAAAAATCAGCTAAACCTGAATAGTATATGTCAGTAAACAGCTTGACAAGGCCTTAAGTTAGTTTTATTTTTACATTTTTTGGAAAACGTCGGACCAGTAGCAACATGTTTTATTCGTCGCTAATGTGGTAAATTTAGCACCAAACAACTTCAGGGGATTTCACAAACACCTTTATTGTGTGTGTCTAAGAGGAGCATCAACATTTGCATTTCAAAATATAGGAAATCTCTTGGGAAAATTGGTAAAAATATGCTTTTTTGCTACATTATAACTCGCCAGCTACTCAATTTTATAGCAGTTTATAGATTTAATACATTGTAAGGTTTATTTGTGAGGATCCCTGAAATATTGGTTGGTTTAAGTTTATTTTGAACATGTACAGTCCCTGATAAAAGTTGTGTCGCTGGTGTACAAGTTGACCTCAAATGCCCCTCAAATATATGTTTAGTAACTTTTTTTTAAATTTTTTTTACGAGAAATGGCTAATCTTATTCCCAACAGCTTTTGAAATAGTTTTCTGGTGCTAAAACAAAACTGCTGAAAAGCATTCTAACGTTCACAGCTTCACCGAGTCAGTTTTTGCAAGGACAAAAGTCTTGTCACCTTGTCATATGATGCACCCAATCTTAGATTACAGCCTCACCTGTGATCACTCATTGATCAATCAACCAATGGGCGTGTAAAAAAAGAACCCCAGCACACCATACCTTCACAGCAACTGACAATATGGCTAAGACTCACCCTGAGACCAAAGCATTGATTATCAAAAGGCTGAAGACCAGATCCACTGCTAAGGTGGCAGACACCTTCAATGTGTTTCAATGTCAATTGCAAAAAATAAGAAAAATATTTGAAGACAACTGCTTGGGAGGACTGTTTGTTGGCTCGAAAATTTCAAAGCCAGACCCCTTTCCACTGCAGCAGAGCTCCACTAGGCCTGGTCAAGTCTCCGTGTCAACTCAAACAGTTTGTAGAATTCTGTCTTGAAATGGCCTCCATGGTCGAATCAGTGCCCGCAAACCAGCAATTAACAAAAGGCAATTTTAAAAATGTGTGGCATTTGCCAAAGCCCACAGCCTGCTAAAAGGATGGACGCTGGAAAAGTGCCAGAAGGTGAATTTCGCAGGTTACTCAAAAGTGGAATCGGAACTGGGAAAATCTTATCAATTCCCATCCCTATACGGGACTGTAAAATATTTTGCAGTGTTATTTTATAATGTTTTTCTTATTTGTTTTACGGTTATATCAGGGTTTCCCCTCAATATAATTGAATGTGGCACGACGCCACAGCATTTGTATTACCGCCACACATTGAAAATAAGGGCATTTATTTGTACTTGAAAACTAATTAAAATATAATGTAGCCCCCAGAAAAAAAATCACAAAGTCTGGCGCTATTTTTAAGTTTTATTACCAATCTTATGATAAACAACGGCACAATTCCAACAGGTTTTTACCTCCCATGAAAACATTATCATCTCCTTGAGTCTTCGCTTCCCCGCCGGACACACAACAACGCTTCCTCATTCTCCGCAAATCACCTTTCAGGCACGGACGGTGTGTTTGTAAACATGGGAAAAACTGATACCAAATCCAAACCACACGGACATAAAACATTAAGATTAGTTGGTCTTTACAGTATGAATTGAAAATCCAAACCACAAGAACATAAAACATTAACATTAGTTGGTCTTTACAGTATGAATTGATATATCCATCCATCCATTTTCTACCGCTTGTCCCTTTCGGGGTCGCGGGGGGTGCTGGAGCCTATCTAAGCTGCATTCGGGCGGAAGGCGGGGTACACCCTGGACAAGTCGTATATATAGCCTATTTTTGTGCACTATTTACAAGTGATGTACCGAAAACTTGACCACCCAAAAAAATACTTTGATCATCAAAAACAACGCTACCGAAACCGAATGTAAACAAAACGCACGCCATTGTCTGGAGCGTTGTCAGCATGTCTGCGATGTGTATGTGATTTTTATACATATTGCAGATATACCCGCGGACAGCCATGTACAAAATGTGCAAATATTAAGCGTAAGAGGACAGTGGCAGCTTTTAAGAAGAGAAAGTCCAACGAGAGAAACAGCGTGAAACAAGTGTGACGTCATGCTTGCTTTAGCCTTTTTTGTCAGGGACACCAAGGGACAGAAGTAGAGTCTCTAAACACGAGTATATTCTATAATAACACCAGAAGAAGATGCTAGATGTATTTTTTAGCTGTTTTATTTTTTTTTTAAAGTCAATAAAAGTCTGTAAACACTTGAAAAAAATCTCAACAAAGTATCTAATACAACAAGCGGTACCAATTGAAAATATGGCATAACGACAAAAAAAATATATGTTAATACTAAATAATAAAAACAGATTTGTTTTTACATTTTTTTTAGCCTTTTTAAAGAAAACCATATCGTCATAGCAAATTACTCAATGATGTCATAGTGCCCATAATCACAACCCCACCACCACAGGTATTTTGGCAGTTTAGGGGAGACCCTGAATAATGTAAAATATTTTTCCATGTTCATCTTATTTCATTTGCTGTTATATAGGTTTTTTGGACACGTGACTTTTGATCGAAAATGAACGAAGTGGTGTGCCAACAAACCAACATGGTCACTCTGCAGCAAACAGAGTGCGACCTATTTGAGTACGCAAGGGGCCCAGATCTTACCACTAAAAGCAGATGCGAGCAAAAAATGCAAATTATGCAACAGAATCTATCCCTATACATTACCAAAATAAGATTTGTCGAGGGAATATCCGCCTGTCACATTCCCAGACATGTTGAACTATCTGGTGCTCCAAATACCATTCTACACAGCAAAACAGATGGAAGTTTGGAAAAGCATGAAAGTCTACAACTTATTTGTGTGTGACTGGGTCAAGGAAATTGGTAGCAAGACGCTCCCAGATAAATATGCATCGCTTTTGCTCGGGTAAGATTGCATTTCATGATTTAACTTTATGTCTAGTCATGTTTGTTGCCGTTTTTGTTGTCGTTTACGAGTACATGCGTTTCCCCCCGTTATTATCAAAATATAACTATAGATGTCAAAGTTGTGTATGTGCTCAAGCTTCATTTACGATTGCTTTCGGGGTCGCGGGGGGTGCTGGAGTCTTTCCCAGATGCACTTGGGCGGAAGGCGGAGTACACCCTGGACAAGTCGCCACCTCATCGCAGGGCCAACACAGATAATATTCATACACTAGGGCAAATTTAGTGTTGCCAATCAACCTATCCCCAGGTGCATGTCTTTGGAGCTGGGAGGAAGCCGGAGTACCCGGAGGGAACCCACGCAGTCACGGGGAGAACAGGCAAACTCCACACAGAAGACCCCGAGCCCGGGGATCGAACCCAGGACCTTCTTGCTGTGAGGCACACGCGCTAACAACTGTACCACCGTGCTGCTACCTATTCTCACTATGTTAATTAAAACAGAACTAATCTTTAGTTTTTAGATGCTTTATCACTGTCAAGTTAAAAACAATGTAAAATAATTTATATTAAGAGATCACCTCGCCCGACTGACACATACTGATGGTAAGGTAAGGAAAGAGAACCTTTCCTCAGCCATTAATAGTACGCTTTAATTTAGAAAACAAAAGCAAGAACAATATTTTTTAATAATTACATAAATGCAGAACACTTCTAAAAATGTGGAAAATAGTGGTTGATGAGGCACTACCTTCCATCTCGCTCTCTTGGTGGATAGCGTTCCCTCCCAAATCTTTCTCTTTCTCTTTCATATTCAGGTGGAGGTTTTTCTCTGTAGAGCTCTCTTTCTCGGCTGTACTCACGGCGGTCCATGTAAGGGTCCGAGCGTCTGTCATAGTATGGATCCCTGCCATAAGGATCTCGGAGAGGCTCTAGGAGCAGAACACAGCAATACATAAAAGATCTTATGTCATAAAATGAAGGTCCCTTGCGAAAAATCTATTTTTAATGGTGTACTTACAGAAGTGTGTCCATAGAGGAGCACAGCTTTGTATAAAAGAAGGCTTCGCTATCTCATAATATCACAACTATCCAGCTACATATGTGGAAGCAGTAAGTTTGATAATTTTGTTTTTCTTCAGGCTTACCTAGCGTGACATTATGTTAAAAAGTGAGTGTAATATTAAAGCACAGCAGCTCACATAGCTATCTATGCCTGTATTGCTAATGTTTTTGTCCTTTTGTCCCACACCTTAATGTTACATTGTTGTATGAGATATATCTATTACATTGGACAAGTACAAAGTAACAGTGTCTGTAAAAAGTGAACAAAATGCATAACAGTGCTTCTTGGAGCCACACACTGTTGAAGACAGATGTAGGCAAACACAGCTCTATAGCATTATAGTTTATTATAAGCACTCTAAATTTGAGCATTAAGGCTAGACTTTGGCTAGATTAAGATTTTGTCCAACACACTTCCAACTAGGGCTGGGCGATATATCGATATATCGCGGTTTGTCTCTGTGCGATATAAAAAATGACTATATTGTGATATTTGAGTATACGTTCTCACACAGTTGCTTTTAGCTGCGGGGCAATAAACTGCATGCGTTTCTCACTCTTTCCTGTCTCTCCTTCTCACAGAGACTTTAAAACAAGCGCACCTTCTTACATACGTCACATACTGCCACGTGAGCGACAGGTAGCGACATGGTAACGTTAGCTGTGATGCTAACAGCTAACGGTGTGGTTTGAGTGGTAATACGAGAGAAAGAAGGTGCGAATCTGGTAACAAATGGAGGAATAATTAATTCCCAAGAAAAACAGCACGGGGTCCATCGTCTGACGGTGGTTTGGGTTCAAGCGGGAATATGTCTTTACATCATGTCAACATCTCCGTTCGGTGCCACACCAATTAAATGCCGAAGCAACTATTTCCACATCAACACCGTAGGACATATACTATTTGATATGCAGCTCATTTATATGTGACACTTATTGAAATATCTTGTGTGTCATCATGCACAAAAATGCACTTATAGCTTGTTTTAAAATGTCTCTGACAATCTTGCACTTTCTGTTTTGGAAATGACATGAATGTTTGTGCCACTGCTTAATAACTGTTTAATAAATAGTTTTGCTAAATTGACTTAGTTATGATTTCCCTCTATGCATGAAAGTTTAAAATGAGCATATATTAATGCAGTATGAAGAAGAATGTTTTAATGTACACCAGGGGTGCTCACACTTATTCTGCAGGCGAGCTACTTTTCAATTGATCAAGTCGTGGGGATCTACCTCATTCATATATATAATTTATATTTACTTATTTATGAAATATATGTTTTTGTTAACAAGTTAAAGGTGTTTAATGATCATGCAAGCATGTTTAACACATATAGTTAATATTGTTAAAAAATTAAAGGTGTTTAATGATAATACAAGTATTTTTAATTCATATAGTTAATATTGTTAACAAGTTAAAGGTGTTTAAAGATAATGCAAGCATGTTTAACACATATAGTTAATATTGTTAACAAGTTAAAGGTGTTTAATTATAATACAAGCATGTTTAACACATAGTTAATATTGTTAATAAATTAAAGGTGTTTAATGATAATACAATAATGTTTAACACATATAGTTAATATTGTTAACAACTTAAAGGTGTTTTAAGATAATACAAGCATGTTTAACACATATAGTTAAAATTGTTAACAAGTTAAAGGTGTTTAAAGATAATACAAGCATGTTTAACACATATAGTTAATATTGTTAACAAGTTAAAGGTGTTTAATGATAATACAAGCATGTTTAACACATATAGTTAATATTGTTAATAAGTTAAAGGTGTTTAAAGATAATACAAGCATGTTTAACACATATAGATTCCTTTCTTTCATGAAGACAAGAATATAAGTTGGTGTATTACCTGATTGTGATGACTTGCATTGATTGGAATCAGACAGTGGTGCTGATAACGTCCGCATTTTCGAATGGAGGAGAAAAAAAGTCCTCCTTTCTGTCCAATACCACATGAAAGTGGTTGGTTTTCGCCATCTTATTTGTCCAGCTTCCTTACTCCTTTGTATACACTTTACAAGAAATACATTGTCGGCAAACTCCGTAGCTTGCTAGCTTGTGCACGCCAGCTTTCTGAGACTCTTATTTTGTTAGCGCAACTGTGCAGTCGGTCTTTGGAGTTTTGACGACAGGTACGGCGCCAGAGTCTGTTGAAATAAAGTGTTTCTCGCCTTCCTGTCGGTAATTTTAATGAGCTGGCAGCAGCCAGCGTCATCTCAGAAGACCCTCGGGTGCCGTGAATGTCAATCAAGTGACGAAAGTGACGTCATCGTGAAGATTTATGATCGCTCATTTTTAGGACTATTTTTTTTATGCCTGGCTGGTGATCGACTGACACACCCTCCGAGATCGACCGGTAGCTCGCGATCGACGTAATGAGCACCCCTGATGTACACACATAGAATCATCATACTGCTGTGATTATATGCATCAAGTGTTCATTCAAGGCTAAGGCAAAATATCGAGATATATATCGTGTATCGCGATAAAAATATTGAGATATTTAAAAAAGGCCATATCGCCCAGCCCTACTTCCAACACACTATAGTAAAACTTCTGAGACTTATTTCAAATTGTTGGATGAATAATATATCAACATTTTTAGGTTTAAACTCACCTTTTTCATATCCCCTGTCTGGGTCAGGCCTCAATACAATTCTCTCGCCGTAAGCTATCCGCTCAACAGTGCCACTGAGCTCTAAAAACATAAAAAAAAGTGTAAAACTTACAAATGATAGATTACGGCTTGCACTGACATACCGTGTCCGTGCCCGTATTCCACAGTCTTTGGAATTACTGCAGGTCCAGCAGGATTAGTATCCCAAGATGAAGTTGTCTGAGCAGCTGCAGTCATGCCCTATGTCATATTTGTTAAGTGTTACAAAGACAAATGATAATAACGAACAGTAACAATTACCTTTAGAGCATTTCTGACTTCTGGTGGGATCTCCAAACCAAGGAGCCCAGCGGGGAGCTCAGGTAATGTGTTAGTTGGTGCAGGCTGAGATTCAACATCAACAGGCTTGCCCTCCTGGAGTTCCCTATAAAGCCAAAAGAACACAGAACTCAATCTACTGAGGGTCTTGTTCAAGAGTACATCAGGGTTTCCCCTACACGTAATTGATAGCGGTGTCGGCAGTACGACCGTGGCGCTGCCCGCAACTTGGCTCCGGCGGCTGGCCGCTTAGGCGGTGGCTCCTCCCGTTACGGCACGTGCATTGCACGTCAGCCCGACCCACCAAGTACTTAAAGCCAATCCTTGTCCCAAAGTTACGGATCTGACTTGCCGACTTCGCCTTACCTGCCTTGTTTTAACATGCCATAGGCTGTTCACTTTGAAAACCTAATGGGCATATGAGCAAACCGCAGTGGCGATTGCTGTAAGACTGCAAGAGAAGCTCAGCTTCCCCTAAAATATAAAAAAAGTGGTCAAATATTAATTTGTGTGTTTACATTTCATTGACTAAATAAGCGTCAAAATGTGTTCAGCTAATTCCACAACTCACAACATTCTTCTCATTCATTCAGAGCATAGAGTGGGTTAGTCCACTGCTACCAAGCTATACAATCATTGGATAAATCGTGAATGAGAAGTGGGCTCGGCCTCAGTTGGCATGGACGCCAGCATGATAATTGGATGATTTGTCTGAGGCTGAATTCTTTTTTTTTGAGAGCAAAATGAGCACATCAGCGATCTAAAATTATAAACCACTGCCACAGCATTTTTCTACTTTCCTTCTTCTGTTCCATGTGGATAGCGAGAATTTTACAATGCTGTGAACAATTTCTTTGTAAAATCTAGCATCTTTATGTCTTTTAATGGTGACTGTGTTTGTGTTTAAAGAGGAGCTGAAAATGAGCTTCCTCTACTTGAAAGACCAGCTGCCACCACTGGTATACAGCCTGTGTTACATTGTACAATAAGCCACAATTGAAACGTAGAGCAAAACGATATAGAAAAACTAACGTAAATTCCAGGCTATGAGCCCCTACGTTTTTGCTACGCTTTGAGCCCTGTGGCTAATTTATGAATTTTTCTTAGCTAACGGCCATAATGTTGTGTTCGATAGTTTCATTAAACACAGGCAGAGACACTGAAAAGGTGTGTTGTTTAATTGTGCTACGACGCCAGCTTTTAGACGAGTTTGCTCACTGCAAGTGCTGCAGGGTATTTCCTCCCGTTTAGTGCTTTGATCCGGAAGTACAAGTGATGTTCCGTCTTCTAGTCATTCGTAACATTTCTACTCGTATTGATTGTTCATCCATCACTCCAAGCAATATTTTTAAGTTTTACAATATAACTACAAGTATTTATACTTACTAAACTGTCCCATGTGTGGTGTCTGTAGGAGTGCTTACATTCATATCTGGATGTGCTATCGTAATGTAATGAAGCTTGCATCGTTAGCATTTGCTAATATGCGAACAAGTTTACGAGTGTCTGTCTTAGTATTATTAACTCACAATGGCATTCTTTTTGTATTTTTTCAGTTTCACAAATTCCCAAGTAAATTCACCGTGAAAATATTGAGTCTGTTTAGTTGATTAGAGAGCAAGCTTCCGCAGCTAGTGGGTCCATGAAGATTACTTCTTTTTTGTTTAATCAGCTGTTTTACTGCTGTATACAGGCACCGTTTGGAAACAAAATATGTAGATAAAAATATGATATAATATTAGGGGTGTAACGGTACGTTGATTTGTATTGAACCGTTTTGGTACGGGGGTTTTGGTTCGGTTCGGAGGTGTACCGAACGAGTTTCCACACGGACATATTAAGTAGCGTTCCGCACGTTGTGTAAACAATGCACACCGAGGCACAACACATGCTAGCAACGACCGGGCTACGACAACATGTAAAAGCCAGAGCTGGAAGACCCTCTTGCCTCGTTCAGATCTCCCGTTTGGGAACACTTTGGTTGCGCGATACAACAATGGAAGACGGAGGTTTGCCGACATTGTTCAGCAGCTGCTTCTGACAACACGTCAAACATGCTAACCCATTTGAAGCGTCACGCATTCAAGCAGCCTCTACTCGGCGAGTCAGGCAGGGCTAAAGCAATAACAAATGTTTTTATAGCAGCAGACTTAAGTCCATATTGCATTAAAAACTAGATTATGACCCACTTCTATGGTGGAAGAACAATAAGCCCATATATCCTCTTACTGCCAAGTCAGCCAGGCTCGGGGTGGGGGGTTAATCTGAGGCTGAGTTGACTTGAAACTGTTTAATGTTGCACTTTTTATATGTCGAAGAAAAGTTGTGTCATTTTATTTAATCCGATCAACAACTTGAGGCAGTTTAATGATGATTAACGTGGACCCCGACTTAAACAAGTTGAAAAACTTATTCGGGTGTTACCATTTAGTGGTCAATTGTACGGAATATGTACTGAACGGTGCAATCTACTAATACAAGTCTCAATCAATCAATTAAAAAAATCACTTTATATGTAGAAAGGTTTTATTAAGAAACCATTCTGAGCCTTAACTTATTTAGTTTTTATTTTATATATGTTGACCACATTAACCATGGCAATGGACCCTGTGTGTATATGTACGTATGTTATGCCATTGTTTAAAAATTTGGTAAATAAATAACCAAAAAATGTATATTTTATTGTTTTCTTACTGTATCGAAAATGAACCGAACTGTGACCTCTAAACCGAGGTACGTACCGAACCAAATTTTTGTGTACCGCTACACCCCTATATAATATATCAGTATATCATATACTGTATATATAATATGTAAATATTACATATGTTATATTTTATATTGCTACTACGGTACATTTTTAGTCTACTTTCTACCTGCATGATCCTTTCCATGCTTTGGAACTGAGCTACAGTGTAGAACAATTTCCCTTGCGGATCATTAAAGTTTGTTTAAGTCCAAGTAAGAGGATTTTTCATCGGTTTGGTTGCTAGAACTGATGTGACGCGTAGCGCTAATATTATGAAGCCGGAAGTGTGTGATTGGTCTTAGGTGTCTTGACATGTTTTGACGAAAGCCTCTGATAAAAGTGACTCGAGACCAGTGGCGGGCCGTGCGTTTCCCACCTAGGCCTTCAGTGATGTCCGACTTTAATAATTACCTCTCAAAATACCATCATTTATGTCATCACATGACCACTGCTGGAGAAATACTACACAGAAACACAATTATGCACTACTGGGCATTGTAGAAAACGTGTTATTTTCTGGCGCATTTCAAAATTAATAAACCCACATCAACAATTAAAACATATATTCAGTAGTACTGTCAAAATTAAAATTGCTAAAAACATTTTAAACGTTAAAAAATAAATAAATAAAATAACTGAACTCACATTTTATCAACAGCTGAGCTAGCTTCCGGGGTTGGCCGACATCGTCTCACAAGATGTAGTTTCTCTTTAAATATCCTTCTTGAAAATGGTCTTGCAAATATATGTGTTGTCTTGTCTAATCATAAAAGATGCAGATGATGCGTGTTGGCTGAGGTCTTCAAGTTTACTCCTCAGCGTGCTCGTCAATAACATCCAGCTTACAAGTCTACATTAACGGGGCTTCTGCCCATGCTCTCCACTACTGTGGAATGCTGGGTAATGGAGTTCTTATGTTACCTGGCTCATAACATCACTATATATCTGCCATAGGCCATCGAGAAGGCCTTACTGACAACGCGTGATCTGATTGGCTATTGCAATTGTCTATCACTCTATGTCCCCGTTCACTTGCAGCGCACGGACGCCAGCATTGCTGAATCTGAAGGCTTCTGGCAGATTTGGTACAGCATGGCAACATAAGCTAGCTGAATTCTGATTGGATAAAAACTCTATAAACTAAAAACAACAGCGCTGTAAGGAGCATAATATGACATTTAGAGAATATGAATACTTTTAGGTGTTTAGGGAAAGTAAATTAAAAATTACTTTTATCTTTAATTATGATCATGATTTCTGGTTATGTTAGGCCAGCAGAGAAGGCCTTGCTGGCCCTGACGGCACACCACTGCTCTAGACTTCCGGCCTACTGTCTTTTTTTCTGCTGAGCTTTTATTCCATCTTACTAAAGCAGTTAGAGTAACAATCTACATTTTATGTTACTGATGCACTCAACTTTAATGTACCGTATTTTCCGCACTATAAGGCGCACCTAAAAACCTTCAATTTTGTCAAAAG
Source organism: Nerophis lumbriciformis (assembly GCF_033978685.3). NCBI lineage: Eukaryota > Metazoa > Chordata > Actinopteri > Syngnathiformes > Syngnathidae > Nerophis > Nerophis lumbriciformis. Next base: position 22,648,554 of record NC_084581.2, read on the forward strand.
CTGACAGTGCGCCTAATAATCCAGTGTGCCTTATATATGGACCAATATTGAGCCACAACAAACCTAAACTTCATTTTCATAAAGTTTAGGTCTCGCAACTACGGTACGCAGCCGCCAACTTCTTTTTCCCCCGTAGAAGAAGAAGCGCTTCTTCTTCTACGGTAAGCAGCCGCCAACTTAATTTTCCCCCGTAGAAGAAGTAGTTCTTCTTCTACGGTAAGCAGTCGCCCCCGTAGAAGAAGAAGAAGAAGCACGCGGTGCATGCTGGGATATATGACTGCGCGAGGCGTGCCGTTTGGATTTCCATTTGTTTGTTTATGTAAAGACCCCAAAATGGCTCCTATTAAGAGACACGCTTACAACGCAGAGTTTAAACTTAAGACGATCAGTCACGCAGTAAAACACGGGAATAGAGCAGCAGCGACACTGACTCGATTAATGACGATTTCGACGAGACGGAGCCGGGCATGTTGGATGCCGTATCCGCCCAACTGTTTAATTCGGACACTGAAGAAGAAGAATTCGAGGGATTCGTGGATGAGGAATAACTTCATAAAGTGAGCTTTACATGTTTATTTTGTGTGTCGTGTGACATTAACGTTTGAGCAACCTTGAGTTATTGATATATTGTTATTGCTCTGCACTATTTCGAGTGCTACTATATTGTGATTACACTAACGTTTGATTTACCGTAACAGTATCAGTTTTTTACGTGTTTATTGAATCAGGGAAAAGTTCCCCTCCACTATGTGATATAAATGTTGCACTACTGTTATACCTTGCTGAGTTGTCGGAACGCTGGTTTGTAATCTATTAATAAAGTTTGACTGACCTGACTGTTTTGTTGACATTCCCTTTAGCGCAGCTCCATTTAATGGATGCATAGGTGCGCCTTATAATCCGGTGCGCCTTATATATGAACAAAGTTTTGAAATATGCCATTCATTGAAGATGCGCCTTATAATCCGGTGCGCCTTATAGTGCGAAAAATACGGTAAACAAGGACGTGAAGCTCCTCCTTTCTACAAGTGGTAAAGTGATATTGGCTCATGGCGATTGAAGATAAAAAGTCCTGTTTTGTCGGGAGAACGACTTGCCATGGCTTTGAATCTGAAATGTCCATAATGTACCCTTTTATTTATGCATTTCTACTCGCTATTTTCAATTTTGTGGCTCAACAGTAACTGAATGCAGTACATTACCCTACGCTACGGAATGGACCGACGGTCAGAAAGAAGTCAGGACCCATGCACATTAAAAAAAAAAGATCGCCACTAAAAGAACTTGTAGTTAACACTAGAGGTGGGAACTTTTGGGTACCTCACGTGAGGATTTGATTACGATTCAGGAGCTACGATTCAACTAAAAATTTATTATTGATGCATCTTTAATTTATGTAAATTGATGCAGTTTTACATTTATTTTCTATCCATACATCCATTTTCTACCGCTTGTCCCTTTTGGGGTCGCAAGAGACTATCTCAGCTGCATTCCGGTTGTAGGCGGGTACACCCTGAACAAGTCACCACCTCGTTTCACCAAATTGATATTTATCATTTGCAACTAAAAAAAAACAATTCATTTGGAAAAAGAAACAGTTAAATTAATGAAAATGTGTGCAAAACTGGACCATAATGTGCCCGCTAGTAAAAGAGCTGGTCGGCTCTTTCGGTGAGGTGTCGCGTTACATTTAGCCAAATTTTAGACCTGTCTGCATTACTTTATTTACAGTAGATAAATCCATTACCGATTGACGTTTACTAATCGATTCTATAATCATCCATGTCCGAATTGCGATGCATCTAAAAATCGGTTATTTCCCCCACTTCTAGTTAACACGTTATTGCATTAACTTCGACAGCCCTAGTTAATACTAATTACCAACAACACAGACTTTTTCTAAATTTATGGACATTTTATTAGCCTTTTTAAAGAAAATAAATGCTTCATCGCCAATTACACAAATTATATGATGAGGTCATATTGACCACTCCTGTAGCTACGCCTCCACTGCTAAAAGTATATTGGCAAGCTCGGGGAAACCCTGAATATATTTAAACACATTTTAAAGTATAACTGATAATGGAGCAGAATAGACATTACCTTATGCGTTTAAGTTCTTGAGCTGCTTTCAAGATGATTTCATGTTGCCGCTGAGAAAGAGCAAGCACGTTTCCTCCGCCTGCTCCTTGTGCTGCTAAATCAATAGCGCTTTCTGGCAAGTTTTGAACAGGTTCATGGTGTGGAGGCCTGTCCAAAGGAGGTTGGTCCCTGTGATCCCCATAAGAGGGATACATTCTTTCTGATGGTGGGTGAAGTCTTGAAGGCCGATCCCATTCTGGAGGAAGCTGTGATAAGTCTTTCGGAGGCTCGTTCGAGAAGTCGTGGATTCTAATGTCGCCTCTACTTCTGTCGTATTCATCATCATATGGATATTGAGGACCTCTCTCTCTGTCATCCGGCCAACGATCTTCCCTGAAGCGCTCCGATGGAGGCAAGTGTTGCGGAAAGTCCTGTTCCGGTGAGGGTCGCTCTCGGTCCCATTTAGAGTCAAAGAACCTGGCCTCATGTTGAGTTTCATCAGGATGCGGTGGCCGCCAGCGATCTTCTCCATGACCATAGTCCTCAACATAAACCTCACTGTATCCCTCTTCATGTTCATGTGAAGAACCTGACCGCATCATACCTCTTGCCATACCACGTCCCATCGGCCTTCTCCTCATTCCACCCCTTTCCATGACTTCATGCGACATTAGAGGTCTCCCATGGGGTGACAGCCAATCCTGTTCACCCTCAATTTCTTCATTATAAAATGATTCCCCGTCAGGACCTATTGCTTCATGGGGTGGTGGAGGCAGTCTGCCTCTTCCTCCACCTGGGTGCATTGGGAAGTTATGAGGGTCATTCATGTAATGTTCTGATGGATCTATTTCCATATCATCAGTGTCATGACCGAATGACTCCTCATCCATTGGGCCGTGTGCTAAATGAGACGGTGGCCCTCGTCCCCGATGCATGAACCCAGGACGACCACGGCCAGGTGGAAATGGGGGTCTCATTCCTCTAATTGGAGGTCTACCCTCTTCCCAGTAAGCCTCTTCTTCTTCGTAGTACTCGTCTGTCTCGGTTTCTTCCCATTGACTGTCCATTTGTTCTCCCCCTCCCAAGGGTGGACCTCCTCGTCCCATGGAGGGGCCCCCTCGGCCCATGGGGGGAAACCCTCGGCCCATGGGGGGGAACCCTCGGCCCATGGGGGGACCGCCGCGTCCCATGGGGGGACCGCCGCGTCCCATGGGTGGACCTCCGCGCCCCATGGGTGGACCTCCGCGCCCCATGGGTGGACCGCCGCGTCCCATGGGTGGACCTCCACGTCCCATGGGTGGACCTCCACGTCCCATGGGTGGACCTTCACGTCCCATGGGGGGAGTTCCTCTACCCATAGGCAGCCCACCTCTGCCCATTGGAGGTCCTCCTCGGCCCATTGGTGGTCCTCCTCGGCCTATTGGTGGTCCTCCTCGGCCTAAAAGAAGACCCCCTCGACCCATGGGGCCACATCCTCGGCCCATAGGGGGACGTCCTCTTATCATCGAGAACCCCCCTCTTCCCATAGGATGTCCTTGCATTGGTTCTTCATAATATTCCTCTTCTGTTTGGAAGTGATGATCCTCAGGCATCCACATTTCCTCATCAGGTGCCTCAGACACCTCACCACCAAACTCCTCAAATGAAGGATCCTGCCATTGGTAGTCTTGTTGCTCCTGCACAAATTCTTCTTCCTCGTGTGGCATAAAATCTTGAGACACTTCATTAATCTGCCCTTTAGGGGGTACAATGCTATGTCCTCTGAAGTCTTCATGCCCACTCTGCTCATTACCCCGTCCTCTACCTTGGACAGACATCGGGGGATGACCTCGTCCTCTACCTTGGACAGACACCGGGGGATGACCTCGTCCTGCACCTTGGACAGACACTGGGGGCTGACCTCGTCCTGCACCCTGGACAGACACTGGGGGCTGACCTCGTCCTGCACCCTGGACAGACACTGGTGGTTGACCTCGGCCTGCACCTTGGACAGACACTGGGGGCTGACCTCGTCCCACACCTTGGACAGACACCGGGGGCTGACCCCGTCCCGCATTTTGGACAGACACCGGGGGATGACCTCGTCCCGCACCTTGGACAGGGACTTTACCCAGGGGAGGCCTTGCAGGTCCTGTTTTGGATGGTGGTGTCTCCTGTCTTTTCTCTGGTGCCACTGTGGGGTTGTTGCCATTTTTCAACGGTCCATCTGGTACATTGGTTTGTTTGGATTCAAGGTTAGTAGACTTAGTGTCTAAAGGTTTGGGCTTTTTGATATTAGAAGTATTTTCAGAATCATCAATTTTGTCTGGAAACTTGGTTTGCGGTATTGGATCAGTGGGGATAAAAAATCCATCACTTTGAACCATATCATCCGTCGTATCTTTCGCAGTAATAAATTTAGATTTTCTCTTCTGTTGATCAGACTCAGACTTCTTGATAGGTTGTAATGAAGAAGCCACATTGAGAGGTGGTTTGGGAATTTGCTCTCCTTGAGTCAGAGTTTCCGGTTGTTTTTGTGGGGGCACTGTTGGGCCAGTCTGTTTTGGGGGCTGATCAAATCTAGACTGCCTACCAAATCGGGGTGTGTTATTTCTTAGTGGATGGTCAAATCTTGGGGGATTATCAAAATTCTGACCGGCATGGTCAAATTGGGGAGGACCCTCAAAGCGTGACACTGGTTGGTTAAAGCGAGGCGGACCATCAAAACGCTGATGTGGTTGATCAAAGCGAGGGGGACCATCAAATTGCTGTGTGGGTTGAAGTTGAGTCAATGGAGGGGGGCGGTCAAAACGTTGTGTGGGTTGATCAAATCTCGGCTTTCCATCAAATGGCATGTGTGCCTGATTGAAAGCAGGGGTGTTTACACTGAAAAATAAAGACAACAAAATATAAATAAGATTAGCAAAAAACTACATAAATGCATGTGAACTAATGCATTATGATTTCAATACAATTATTGTCCTATGCTAACCAGCTGGGATGTAACGATATAAAAATGTCATATCATGGTTATTGTGACCAAAATTATCACGGTGATTGAATGTGGTCAAAAAGTATTTGTACACACTGAAATAATTCAAAACATTTTTTATTTGAAAATATATAGATAAAAATACATTATACTTTCATGACAGAATTTAAAAAAATATATTGCTCTGGTTTAAAAAGAGCATTTAAAAATGTCTATCTTACTAACATTTTACAATTTTTATTTAATACATTTAAATTAGGTGTTCACCTATGGTTTAAGTGACATCACATGAGTTTGTGTCCATTCGGCAATGTTGAGTATAGATTTATCACTTTGTGGTAAGACAGCACAGCCTTTATGGTCAATGTGAATATCTTAGTTGTTCAAACAGTAATGTTTATACAGGATTAGATTGGGGTATGACATTTCTTAATGTGAACGATGCGAATGTCTTTTATATCAATGTTAGCATTTAAGCTAGCGAGCAAGCTAACGCTCGTCGGTCCACAAGTCTATAAAAGTGCGGTTGTCAGAAAGTCTGGGTGATATAGCTGAAAATGTTTATCCTTTAATTGATATCGATAATTATTGATATTTTTTATGACCTATGGAAAATGTGAACCAGTAGAAAAATATAGTACATTTTAACATTTGTATTTCTAAAGGTAACCTTCCCCTAATTATAATCCCCTCAGCTATCAAGGCAGAAAGGTAAGGAAATGTCAACACAACAATGGAAAACACTAAATGTAAACACAATACAACAACCTCTTTAAATCAAGGTGAAAATAAAGTTATATGTAAGAAATACATAACTAAGTGTAACAAAATAGTGCAAGAAGTGAAAATGTAAAGAGAAACCTGAGAATTTTTTTTTTTGCAGGTTTATTGCCAGCAAGTTACGCGATCTGTGTAACATTTAATCTGGTCTGTTATTCCATTGTAAGTATGGTAATGAATGTATCTTATGCCGTAATAATTATTTAAATATTATTGGACCGAAACATTATCTTAAAGCAGCACGTTTGTTATTTTATTTAAACATACCTGCACTGTAGTTCCTACCTGTTGTTTCCGTACATCCGACTTGGGTTGAAAAGAAAAGATGAGCGCGGCGAAGGACTATGGTCATATTGTCGAGGTGACTCTTCTTGTTTTATCAACAATTATTTCGCTCTTTGCAGCACTCATTTTCAATTTCTCTTCTCACTCCATGCAGAGAATCAACAGCAAGACAGCGCAACCAAACTTGATAGTTGATACTTTTACGCGATTGGCTGTCCCTTTCATTGCTCAAATCAAAATTTTTTATTGATATCGATTACGTGTCTATCCAATATATATTGATATAGTTTTATTGACCCAGTCCTAGTTGACATTCATGTTTTTTTCAATAATTTTAAACTATTTTGGTAATACTAACAGTCAGAAGTTTTACCGCTGTTATCGTTATTACCGTTTATCGTTACATATCTACTAACCAGGACAACTACTGTAATATTTTACAATTGCACCAAAAACAGAAACTAGAACTGACCATGGACTCCCCATGTTGTTGAAGTTTGGCGGTGGAATATTTGGATGACCTGTGGGTCTGACTCCAGGAGGGGGCCCGCCTGCATGTTGTGGTGCGATAGCTGGTGTGGGCGGCTGCCCTTGGGGTGTGGGACCGGCAGAAACCGCGGTCGACTGCATACCTGCATTTACTGGTGGTGGCGGCATTTGCATGTCCTGTCCAGGGTATGCTCCATATTGCCCCATAACGACATTATTATATTGGCTTGCAGCATACGGCACCATTGCAGTGAGAGTTGCGATCCTCTCTAAAAGGTGGCCATTGGTGGCATTCATCTGATCCTGCCACTGCTTCCACTGGTGCTCATAGTCATGCAGTTGGTCTTTGTGGGGATATGTTTGGAACTGCTCAAACCACAACCTGAAGGAATTTTCCCAGTCTTGGTAAAGAGGAGTGAATTGCTGCTTTTGTATTTCATAATGCCTCAGCTGCATTTCATTTGACATTGTCTGCAAAAAAACAAAAACAATTCCAATCTTTGGTCTGACAGTGCGAGATTTAAACAAACATTGGAAGGGTCGAGATGGGTGTTTTTATCCACCTGTAGGTTTGGAGGTTGCTGAATTAGCTGCTGATACTTTTCTAGTATCTTCTGAAGACTCTCATGCTGTTGCATAAGAGCCTGGTAATGTAAGCTTACTCTCTGTTGCTGAACCTGCTGCCATTGAGCCGCTGCAGCCTGTAACTGCTGGAGACGGACATTCTCTTCTGAGTCTTTCTTTGACTCCGGCTTAAACACAGAAACAAAAGCAAGATTGGACCTCAATTTTGCCATCAGACTCAGTGGGCCAATATGAGAAGTCCCATTCGTTGACTTTACATAGAAAACTCTTTCCAACACACAAAACCACAAAAGCTCACCTCTGGAGGTGGAGGTGGTGCTGGGGGCTCCTCCTTAGGAGGGGGCGGAGGCGGTGCACCCATTGTTGTTTCTGGTGGAGGTGGAGGCTGTTTGCCTTGGCAATTGGGTGGCGCTGTCTGCGCCATAGCAAAGTTGGCATCTTTTTGGTTCTGTTTCTCTTGCCTTAACTTGTGCAGGTTCTGAAGATGTTGCTGGTACCAAAGTTGCTGCTGGTTCTGGGTAAAATAATCATATGGATTTAATTTCGTTATTGAGGTGCATGCTGAGCTGAATCAACTGGCAAAATACTGACATATGAAATGACACATACATTAGTGACAAACAGTGGCAGATTACGGTAATAATTACAACATATAATTTCCAACCCTAACCGGATAAATATCATGTACTAAATAAAGTTGCATATTGACTGCTTTATAATTCTCGTCTCTATTTGTAATTAGAGTACTAATAATTAATTTCATAAATGCTGACACTACTTCGATATTTTTCCATTTTGCTTGTCACACACGTTAAAAATCCAGGATATGTCAGTGTCAGAATTTGATAATCTCAGGGGGGTTTCAAAGTGACACAGTGCCCCTTGCCCTCCAGAGAAAATATAGAACTGGAGGTCCCCTGCTTTGTCTATCCAGGCCTTATGTTGTTCTCACTGTAGCTTCAAATACAATACATTTACCTTTGGTCAAAGTAAAGTTACCTCAGCAAATTTTCTTACAGGGGACCTTTTATGCAAAAATAACTTTTCTTACCTATTGGTACCTGTATTTATGTATTTCGGATATGCATAAGTCCCAAAAACGTGAAATCAAACCAATCTTACTTTCCTTCATATCGTCTCCAAACAATCCGTTTGGAATCTGCCCAATTTGTGACCACCTCACCAAGAGATCTGACCAGGTCCTTTATTGTAGGGTACTTCCTTATGTTCCAGTTTTGCACACATTTTCTTGAATTTAATAAATGTGGGAATTAATTTAACTGTTTCTTATTAAAAAATAACTTTTTTTAAGTTGGAAGTGATAAACACTGCATTAACACAGGCATCAAAACTATGAATGAACACATGTGGAGTTATGTACTCAACAAAAAAAGGTGACAAAACTGAAGACATGTTTTATATTTTAGTTTCTTCAAAATAGCCACCCTTTGCTCTGATTACGGCTTTGCACGCTCTTGGCATTCTCTTGGTGAGCTTCAAGAGGTAGTCACCTGATATGGTTTTCCCTTCATAGGTGTCATAGTTTTGATGCCTTCAGTGACAAATCGACAAGGTAAATAGTCTTGAAAATAAAGAAAATGCATTGAAATGAGAAGGTGTGGCCAAACTGTTGGCCTGTACTGTATATAAATTATACATGCATCAATAATCAATTTTTAATTGAATAGTAGCTCCTGAATCGTGATCGTAATCGGATCATGAGGTGTCCAAAGATTCCCACCTGTAGTTTGAACTTATATTTGTCAGTAGACTCTATATGAGTTATCTGAGTTCTTGGAGTGCGTATCCTGAATTAAAAACTGGTTGTCCTCAAGATTTCCTCCAGATAACTTCTAACAAAACGGAAACTATGATAATTGCTCCCGATATAAAGATCCCCCTGATCAAGAACTCCCTTGGTGCATCTGTTAAAAGCAGCCTCAGAAACCTTGGAGTTGTGTTTGATCAGTCCATGTCTTTGGAGGGTCACTGCCTTCAACTGACCAAAAACTGTTTTTATCACCTCAGAAATATTTCTAAAGTGAGAAATTTGTTGTCAAAATTGGATCTTGAAATGATCATTCACTCCTTCATTTCGTCTCACATTGACTATTGCAAATCTCTCTTCACTCTTTTCAACAAGTCAACGCTAAAGAGACTACAGACTGTACAAAATGCGGCTGCCAGACTTTTGACCGGTGCACCCAGAACAGCCCATATTATCCCCATTTTATCCAGTCTTCATTGGCTTCCAGTTAAATTCCGCATTGAGTTTAAGATTTTAGTCCTGACATTCCGTGCATTGCATGGTGGGACCTCTCAGTACATCACTGACTTGCTATGCCCCTACTCTTCACGGCGCAGCCTCCGGTCTTCAGGCCAGGGTCTTCTAAAGATCCCAAAAACTTGTTTTAAAACCCGTGGAGACCAGGCATTCCAGGCTATAGCTCCCAGACTCTGGAACAATTTGCACCAGTCCCTCCGTGATCTTGACTATGTTGAAACTTTTAAGAAACATTTTAAAAACTTCTCTTTTTAGTAAAGCTTTTAGATAAAGCACCTTTTAACTATCATTTTTAATCCACTTTGCATCCTTTTTATGATGTTGCCCCTGTTGTTTTAAATTGAATTGTTGTTCTACTTCACCTATGTTTTGTACAGCGCTTTGTGATTTTATCTGTTAAAAGCGCTTTCTAAATATTTACTTACTTACTAAAAACTATAGCATGGATGACATAAAAAAGACCCCCACCAAAACAGCGCATCCTGAAGAGATGGCCAGAAACGGTCTGTAAAACATAATCTATGCAACATTTTGACCAAAGAACCACCATTACATATTTTTAAATGAATACAAAATTTCATTAACACCCCTTTAAGCCGCAATACTTGAAAACCTCTGCCAGGCAAATTAAAATGGGGGTTGAAGTTGCATTTTTTAACACAGTCGTTTTTTTTTTTTAGAATCTAAATTAGCACGGTGGAACAGGGGTTAGTGCATGTGCCTCAAAATACGAAGGTTCCGAGTTGAATCCCGGGCTCGGGATTTTTCTGTGCGGAGTTTGCATGTTCTCCCCGTGACTGCTTGGGTTCCCTCTGGGTATTCTGGCATCCTCCCCCTCCAAAGACATGCACCTGGGGATAGGTTGATTGGCAACACTAAAATTGGCCCTAGTGTGTGAATGTGATTGTTGTCTGTCTATCTGTGTTGGTCCTATGTTGAGGTGGCGACTTGTCCAGGGTGTACCCCGCCATCTGCCCAAATGCAGCTGGGATAGGCTCCAGCACCGCCCGCGACCCCGAAAGGGACAAACGGTAGAAGATGGATGGATGGAACACAATAAAAGCATTTAAGTCCCATCTTAAAACTCATGTGTATACTCTAGCCCCCCTCTCCTCCATGGAGAGGGGGGGCACAAATTCGGTGACCACAGATGAAGCGCTAGCTGTCCAAAGTTGGGACCCAGGCTGGACCCCTCATCCATGCATCAGTTGGGGACGTCTATGCGCTGCTGACCTGTCTCCACTCAAGATGATCTCCTGCTGGCCCCACTATGGACTGGACTCTCACACTATTATGTTAGATCCACTATGGACCGGACTCTCACAATATTACTTTGTGGCTTGTGCAGCCCTTTGAGACCCTCGTGATTTAGGGATATATAAGTAAACATTGATTGATAGATTGATGATTGTTTTGGGACTTGGTGTGTTTGCAGTTTTTTGTATCACCTTTACAGTAATTTAAAGAAAATGTGCGGGTAAGACATTTTTTTCCCCAAAGGAGAGGACATACCTGCAAAGACGATTTGTCTTCTTCCTGCGTTTTCCCATCGTTAACCTTAAGAGCAGCATCGGAATCGAGAAGTTTCGATGATGGGGGCTCGGATGGAGGGGGAGCCGGCTGAGACTCAGTTTGCGGCGGCTTCGACAGGTCGGGTGGTGTCGGTAACGCGCCCCCGCCTTTTAATTGAAGCTGGGTCCCCCCATCGCCGTCCAAGTGGCCCGGTTCTGTTGATTGCCACGACGGTGGTGCCGGAAACCCGTCCGGGTGTCCTCCGCCGTAAGGTGGAGCCGCATTGCCGTGGTGCAGCACCGTCTGGAGCTGCTTCTGGTGGAGCATCTGCAGCTGCTGCATCTGCTGGAGGTGCTGCTCCTGCAGGCTGGAGAAGAGAGAGCCACCTTGCGGGGCCTGTAGGCCGCCGTATCCCGCCTGGGGACCAACGTGCCCTCCACCAGGCATTTTCCGAGGTCCAGGCCCTCCATAGTTCTGCGATGGCGGTGCACCGTAATTTCCCCAGGAAGGAAACATTGCTCTGAAGAGAAGATGGAGCACAGCCTTTGTGCTCACATTGAACCGGGGCCTGGATGCTAAACAATGCTAAATGCTAACAATGCTAATGCTAACACAGACCGAGCTAGCTAGCTCGCTTACTGTGGTGGCGCATGGTTATATGGACCATTTAACCTTATAATCACAATTAAACCCCCGACCCTTATTCTATTAAGATATGTCAAATACCGTGCACTTTTATCCGTCGAATATTTTGATACATCCGTCGGTTAAGATGGGCTGTGAAGCGGCGCAGTTCACAAGATGACGACGTGACGTCCGATATTTTGTGTGACCACTTCCGGTAAGACCGGTTCTCATAACTAAACTACAAAAAATATTTATTAAACATTTTTTTCCACCTAAATCGTTTAATTTGACTATTTATAATTTTTGGTGCAATTAATTGTATTTGTAACAGTAATTTAAAGAAAATGTGCGGGTAAGACATGGAGGTAGTAAGCAGTAACACCTTTTTCACCAGCATAGCCACAACTCTAGTCAACAAGTGTCCCACCACTCTGGTCGCTTTGGTGTAGAACACATTAAAGCCTTCTACAGAAAGCTAGGAGTATCCAACAACGATTTCAAATTAGAAATGGTCTCAGCTGACGAGGTGCTTAAAAAATTGAGCGCACTCCATCCAAACAAGGCCACCGGCCTTGATAATATCCCCTCCAGACTCCTCAGGGACTCTGCTACCACCATTGCCCCAATCATCACACACATAATAAACCTCTCAATTACACAAGGCCAAGTACCAAAAGATTTCAAGATAGCAAGAGTAACTCCCCTTTTTAAAAAAGGAAGCAAATTAGAACCTAGCAACTACCGACCTGTTTCTATTCTCAGTTCCATTTCGAAAGTAATGGAAAAAATAGTTTATGAACAGGTCGATAGTTACCTTGCCACTAATAAACTCATGTACAAATTCCAATCCGGCTTCAGAACTAACCACTCCACTGACACATGCCTTCTCTATCTGACCGACCACATCAAACATGAGGTGGACGCGGGCAAATACTGCGGCATGGTCATGCTGGACCTTCAGAAGGCCTTTGACACCGTTAACCACGCTATACTGTTGGATAAGCTCAGAGCAATCGGATTTGATACAACCTCATCGAGCAGCATGCAATCTTACTTGGAGGGGAGGGAGCAGGTGGTAGAGGTGAACGGCACCGTGTCCCCACCCGCCTCTCAGTAAGCTGTGGAGTCCCCCTAGGCAGTATATTAGGGCCTTTACTGTTCCTAATATACATAAACGACATGTCATCAGCATGCGACTATGAATTGTTCCTGTTTGCGGATGACTCGGCACTGCTGGTATCAGAGAAGGACAAGTCACAGGTGGAGAAAATCCTCAGTGCTGAACTCTGTAGAATTTGCACCTGGCTCGCTGACAATAAGCTATCCATACACTTGGGTAAAACGGAATCCATCCTATTTGGGTCCCACATCAACCTTAAGAAAGTCAGTGACTTCACTATAAAAGTGGGTGACATTGTTATCACCAGGAAAGATGAGGTCACCTACCTAGGTTCCATTCTAGAATCTAATCTTTCCTGTGATAAAATGGCAAGCAAGGTAATCAAAAAGGTCAACCAACGAACGGGATTTCTCTATAGAATCTCCTTTCTGGTCAACAAAAGCACCATGAAGATTCTAGCGGGAACTCTCATTCAAACCCTTTTTTGATTACGCATGCACCTCCTGGTACCCCAGCACCTTCAAAACCCTCAAATCTAGACTCCAAACATCCCAGAACAAGCTAGTCAGATTACTTCTAGACCTCCACCCCAGATCACACCTCACTCCTACCCACTTCTCCAAAGTGGGCTGGCTCAGGGTGGAGGACAGAGTAAAACAACTTGCACTGAGCCTAGTCTATAAAATCCGCTACACCTCCTTGATACCGAAGTACATGTCAAACTACTTCCATAACGTAAATGACCGCCATAACCACAACACCAGGGGGAGCTCCACTAACCTCGTTAAACCCAGATTCCGATCTAACAAAGGTCTTAACTCATTCTCCTTCTGTGCCACATCAATATGGAATGCACTCCCAACAGGTGTAAAAGAAAGGGCATCTCTATCCTCCTTCAAAACCGCACTAAAAGAACACCTCCAGTCAACTTCAACCCTAAACTAACACCCTCCCCCTTCCACATCCCGCCTCCCCGGATTGTAAATAATCAAATGTAAATAATCAAATGTAGATACTAGTTCTTATGCTTTCTGATCTCTCTCTCTATGTCCACTACTTGCTGTACATGTCCTACCAAGTCAGACCTACACTGTTTCAATGTCAATTTCTCTGATGATGCAATTGTTGATAATTGAAGTGCTGATATCAACCAAACCTAACCCCCCCACCCTCCCTCCACATCCCACACCCCGGATTGTAAATAATGTAAATAATTCAATGTATATACCCTGATGATTATCTTGTGTGATGACTGTATTATGATGATAGTATATATCTGTACCATGAATCGTTTTAAGTGGACCCGACTTAAAGAAGTTGAAAAACTTATTCGGGTGTTACCATTTAGTGGTCAATTGGGTTTTACTGTATTTTAATAATTTGGTCGACACCAAATCCATTTTTTGCAGTGGCGGGCCGTGCGTTTCCCACTTAGGCCTCCATTGTTTTCCTTTCCATCCATCCATTTTCTACCGCTTGTCCCTTTTGGGGTCAGTACCATAATTGATGTCACCACATGATCATTGCTGGAGAAATACTATACAGGAACACATTTACACCCTACTGGGCGTTGCTCACATTTGATGATCTTGTTAAATATAATACATCAATAATCTTGTATAAAGCATTTAACAAATTATTGCCGCCTAATCTACAAAAAAATGTTATAACTCGAGTGCAGGCTTATAACTTGAGAGGTTTTGGATATTTCTCATTGCCGAGAGCTCAAACCACACGTAAACTGGATTTACAACACAAGCAATGCCAAACTATTAATCGATTTAAACTATTAAACAAACATCGGGTCTGGTTCAAATATAGATATGAGGGTCCTTAATTTGACCTGCTGTTGTACTCTGTCTCAAAATGTTAACATGTGCTCAATGTTTCCTTACCATTATTGCTATGTTGTCTATTACCATTATTGCTATGTTGTCTATTACCATTGTTGGTATTTTGTGTATTACCATTGTTGATATTTTGTCTATTACCATTGTTGGTATTTTGTGTATTACCATTGTTGATATGTTGTCTACTACCATTGTTGGTATGTTCCTTCTTCCTACATTGTTGATGCAAATTATTGTTACAGTGTAATAATTATTGTTACCTGTGGTAATGCCACCATGATGCAACATTTGTATTATAAACCTTAAACAAAGTAACAGTGAAGCTCAATGTATTAATCACTGAATGGAGAACTGGGGGTTGGATTAAATACGTTATCTTCTTCCCACTCCCTTTCAGGCAAAACTGGACCATCATGCCTACATACTGTACATTACCTTCTTTTTTTTTGCATTATATTAATTTATGTTATTACGTGTTGTCTACCTTGTACTTTTTTTATGACATTGCCTGAAATAAATGAATAAATGAAAATGAATTGAAAAATTAATCACATCAACAGTGTACAAAACGGGTTATTTTCTGGCCCGAGAAATACCGTAAATTTCTCGGCTTGGCTTATGCAACTTCCGGTCTATAAAGTTTGATTCAAAGTACACACTTCTCAAAGATATATTAACTGCCCTGACCACATGATGGCGACAAATGCATATGTAACAATGTTATTTAAATGACAAGCATGACACACTTTAACAACAAGAGTTTACAACTTTTAGTGGTAACAGAACAGCTACTGTCAACAACTTGTGATCTGATTGACTATCGTAACTGTCTCTCAACTCTATGTGTTCTCAAATTCATCCGCTAACAGTCCTGGGGAGTATCCAAACACAGGATGTGCAAATGTCACGTTTAACCTTAGGCCATCTAGAACAGTGTTTTTCAACCACTGTGTTGTGGCACACGAGTGTACCGTGAGTTACTGTCTGGTGTGCCGTGGGAGATTATGTCATTTCACCCAATTGGGTTAAAAATATTTTTTGCAAACCAGTAATTATAATCCGCAAATAATGTGCCGTTGTTGAGTGTCTGTGCTGTCTAGAGCACGGCAGAGTAACCATGTAATACTCTTCCATATCAGTAGGTGGCAGCAGGTAGCTAATTGCTTTGTGGATGTCGGGAACATGGTTTGTCGTCATCACAATATACAGACGACAGCGGGAGGCAGCATGCAGGTAAAAAGGTGTCTAATGCTTAAATCAAAAATAAACAAAAGGCAAGTGCCACGAAGTAAAGGCATTGAAGCTCAAGGAAGGCTATGCAAAATGAAACTAAAACTGAACTGGCTGCAAAGTCAACAAAAACAGAATGCTGGACACAGCAAAGACTTACAGCGTGTGGAGCAGCAGATGGCGTCCACAAAGTACATCCGTACATGACATGACAATCAACAACAACATAGGACCGCAAGACAAGAAATAAAACACTACACACAGGAAAACACCAAAAACTAAAAATAAGTCACGGCGTGATGTGACAGGTCGTGACAGTACACCTACTTTGAGGCGAGCTATAGTGATGCATGGTTGGTTATGGTTTGAATGTATATCCAACAATTGCGAGAACGACTTTTTATTGTCAATATCGGCTGCTTAGTTTAATTTTTTTTATGTTTTCTGCTGGTGGTGTGCCCCGGGATTTTTTCAATGAAAAAAATGTCCCTTTGCTCAAAAAAGGTTGAAAAACACTGAGCTAGAAGGCCTTACTGACAACAACTCGTGATCTGATTGGCTATTGCAACTGTCTATCACTGTATGTCCCAGTTCACTTACAGTGCACAGACGCCCGCATTGCTAAATCTGAAGCCGTCTGGCAGATTTGGTACAGCATGATTGGATACAAAACTAAAACTAAAAACAACAGCACTGGAAAGAGCATAATATGACATAAGAATCAGAATCAAAATAGTTTTTTATTGCCATTGTTTGAGAATGGGTTCACAAACTAGGAATTTTTCTTGGTGCAACCGTGCAACATAAAACACATAACACAGAATAGGTAATAAAATGAGCTGTAACTGAGCAATCAGATCTTGTTATTGTTCAGATACTTTTATATATTTAGGGAAAGTAAATAAAAAAATACTTTTATCTTTAATTATGATCATGATTTCTGGTTATGTTAGGCCAGCAGAGAAGGCCTTGCTGGCCCTGACGGCACACCACTGATTTTTTGGTATAATCAAACACACTTAAAATACTGCTAATAAAAATAAAAACTATTATAATATTAAAATGATCATAGATCGAATCGTAATCTGATTTTATGACATTGGTTTTCTTTAACTTTTTACTTTTGTATGTTTTTAGGACTTAATTCCACCCGTTGTATCATAGAAGTGATATAGAATTCCACCACAAGGGGTCCCCATTTACACAACCATTTCTAACTCAAGAAGAAAGAGCCATGAGTGGTCACCATCCATCCATTTTCTACCGCTTGTCCCTTTTTGGGGTCACATTCAGTAATAATAATATTTACAATTGTATTCATAATCATCACCACAGTCATGATCACAAAAGTCATATGTATTGCCGTGGTGATTTTTTGTGTGTGCCTGTTTAAAATGATTTGTGTGGAACTATTTTTGTACTATTTGTCTTGAACAATATATGAATACACGAGAAATGAGTTGTTGTGTGTATTTCCGTGTGCAAAATAACAAAATCAACAGAATAAACTAACAGTTTTTTTTCGATTTTTTCCAATAGAGGTCACCATCATGATGATTTAGCTGAATGTTTATCTCTGATACATTGACCGTGTATCCAACTAACAACAACACAAGTGTGCTCCATTGCACACCAGAGATAAAATAGAGCAATGTTTTTTGTTTTCTTATTCTCTTAGCAGTGACAGCTGGTGTGTTTATGTTGTTTATTTTTGTATTTCAACAACATAGCCACCATTGAGTGAAGCACAAGCCTCCTCGTTTTGACTGTTTCTTTCTTAGGACAATTTAAAAAAAAAACATTTGTGACAACAGTTTCCCAGACTGGGCCCATCGTCATTTTTTTTTGCCTATGCCCTGCCTGCATCCACCGATTGGTCAGATGATGTGTGCTGTCAATCATTGCGACAACATGTGCAGTGTCTGATTACTTGTCTCTTATTTTGTCTGCTCCATGTATGCCTTAAGGCAGCATTGCCCTTCCTTTGAGCATCTGCAGAGAATGTGCCCCTTTACACGAAACGGGGGCCCCATGAATTGTGAGGGCCTACGCAGAACCATCAATAACTGACATGTTGAATTGCGCAAGTGTAAACAGTAACTTTGTTAAGCGTGTTGGAAATAGACTAAATCAGGGATTCTCAAACTGTGGCACGCGGACTCCATCTAGTGCCTTGGTGTTAAAGTCAAGGCCCGGGGGCCAGATCAGGCCCACAAATTAATTATCTGTGGCCCCCGGGATGATATTTGATTAGTATTAGAACCAGCCCGCAGGCCGCAGCCGCCTGCTGCTTTTTTGCACGCACCAATATTCCATCAGTGTTGGTGCTGGAAAATTTCAAAATGGGGTCCCAGGGTACCCCGTTAAGTCATAAAAATGGGGTCCCACAGTACATTTTTGGGGTGCCACTTTTTTGTAACCGTTTTGAAAACAAATGATAAATGTATGCATTATCCTGTTATATCTCACATTCTTTATTGTGTTTTGGAAAAAGTTTGTCATAAACGTTACTTAATTCATAAAAAAAAAAAAAAAAAATACAAACGAAAACAGATTTTTATGCATATGTACATTTATTCAGTTATAAACATTCATTCACTGATCAGGCCCACAAATTAATTATCTACGGCCCCCGGGATGATATTTGATTAGTATTAGACCCGGCCCGCAGGCCGCAGCCGCCAGCTGCTTTTTGCACGCACCAATACTCCATCAGTGTTGGCGCTGGAAATTTTCAAAATGGGGTCCAGGGACCCCGTCAAGTCATAAAAATGCGGTCCCACAGATTAATAGTTTGGCATTGCTTGTGTTGTAAACCCAGTAAATATTTGGGGTCCCACTTTTTTGTAACTGTTTTGAAAACAAATGATAAATGTATGCATTATCCTGTTATATCTCACATTCTATAATGTGTTTTGGAAAACGTTTGTCATAAACGTTACTTAATTCATAAAAAAAAAAAAATACAAACGAAAACACATTTTTATGCATATGTAAATTTATTCAGTTATAAACATTCATTCACTGATCAGACCCACAAATGAGTTATCTACGGCCCCCGGGATGATATTTGATTAGTATTAGACCCGGCCCGCAGGCCGCAGCCGCCAGCTGCTTTTTGCACGCACCAATACTCCATCAGTGTTGGCGCTGGAAATTTTCAAAATGGGGTCCAGGGACCCCGTCAAGTCATAAAAATGCGGTCCCACAGATTAATAGTTTGGCATTGCTTGTGTTGTAAACCCAGTAAATTTTTGGGGTCCCACTTTTTTGTAACTGTTTTGAAAACAAATGATAAATGTATGCATTATCCTGTTATATCTCACATTCTATATTGTGTTTTGGAAAAAGTTTGTCATAAACGTTACTTAATTCATAAAAAAAACCAAACGAAAACACATTTTTATGCATATGCAAATTTATTCAGTTATAAACATTCATTCACTTTCTTCTTTCCTTCATGGATCTAAACTTTACCGCTGACGGTATTTAAAAAAATATATTTTTATTGTAACATTTTCAGAATGTGTTTGTTCTACTTTTGGCCAAAGTTATACAAAAAAAACAATCTGAAGTTGTCTTTATTTTTTAGTTTTAATGCCACGATTTCAATAGTCCTGAGCTAAAATGAGTTTGACACCCCTGATCTAGTGGTACACGCCAAAGAGTCGCTTATTTAAATATTCAAACACAGTGTTACTGTTCGAACTGTGTGTAATGTTACAGTGGCCAAAATGCTAAATATAATTGTTAAATAAAACTTCTGCCTTGTTTTAATGAATATTTAGGCCGACTAGGCTACTGTATTCTAATGTTGGTCATTACGGTGGTACTAAGTGTTTTCTGAGGTGGTACTTAACTGGACTAAATAGTTACCATAACGATTCATCCACAGTATACGTTCTATAGAGAACCTATAGAATTTTTCCAAATTTGCCCTTGAGGGGTATTTATTATACTTTTTCTAAACTTAAAACCAGTAAAACCGTATTCATTTTGACCGGAGCCACTTAAAAAAGAATCGTTAAAGCGGATTAATCAAGACCACCCTGTTTAATGTCTCCCGTTAATTAGTTTGTCAGCAGTGTTTTAATATTGCCTAATGACTTCATATTTCACTGATGACATTGAAGGGGTGTTAAAAGAGGGGGAAATGGGCTATTCGGGATGCGCTTCTCTCCGCTTTAAGGCGTCCCGGGTGAACGAGATGAGGTCACCAGAGGCCTCGCCTTGACGGGGAGAGACATTATCAGGGGATGGGGTTGTGGAATAAATCCCGTAGAGGAAGTTTTCTCCTCTATAGAACAGCATGACGGGCACAATGTGATACAGTTAGAATAATACGCTGCACCGAGGGAGTCCTCATACAGCCTAAAGCTGAAAACTCCTTTCTGGTGTCCAAATAAACATCCTCAACCTGTGTCATTGACGCTCACACGCGCAAGCCTCCCAAATATTTTGCAAAGGATTAAAAGTGCACCTTTCTTCAATGTTGATCAGCACTTTGCAAAGCTGTCCAAGCAAGAACAAAGAAATCAGAAATGGTAAAGCCCCCGGCTCACAGTATTGAGGACACTGCATTTTCTCTGGGATGAAAATCCTATGTTAAACAAAATGCTCAATGGAGGCTAATGGATCCCCAACACTGCATCCAAAATGCTTTGTTTGGCAAATCAATTTTCCCATAACCCGGTGAGGAGAAAAGTGATGTGGATTGATCAGCGCCCTGCCCCCCTCCTTTGACTTTGTTTCCAGAATATTGTTTGATGGCTGGATAGATTAATTGCTATGACATTTTAAAGCCTCCGTACGCCAAACAGCCTAATTGTCTGCGTTGTTATACCGCAGCTCCACGAGTTAGAAACTATTGCCAGGTTTAAGACCCCCTTTCCCGACAACATCATGCTGCTCAATCAGATTTTGTTTGAATAGAGGTGATGCTGGCCTGATAAGATAAAGCGCATTAAAGGGCATCACTCAAACTGCTGCGCCAGCACGTTTCCACTCAGCGTAGCAGCTTGCAAATATACTAATAAGATCGTGCACTTGTCCCATGCAGCCATCCACATGACTTGTAAACATTCCGCACGGCTATCCTTACCTTACTAACTTCAGCCTCTAACAATTTTATCTACTGGGCTCGCCTTGAATTGAATATAACCTGCATGGATACGCTTCATTTTAATAATGCCTTTGGAAATGCAGCACCCCCCCGCGACACGAAAAAAGGGACAAGTGGTAGAAAATGGATGGATGGATGGAAATAGTCCGAGAGTGTTAAAGGGTCATGCACCTGCTTATACCCCTTATAAGAGCCAATGTTGTGTGTATTTACAGGAAGAAAACGAATGGTTGTGTTTTCACACATATGGTTTTTTACGCCAAAATTCATAGATTTTTTAAGAACGTATTATTATTCTTTTTCTCCAGATTTTGGCACGCTCTAAATTCCACATTTTTGACCCGATTCAAACCAACTTCAAACTGTTCAGCCTATTCAGGAATCGCGGGCTTTCCCATGACAAATTCCCCAAATTTCCCAAAATTCCAGGTTTTTCCCATTCAAAATTACTTGGCCATTTTTCAAACTTCCACCATTTCCACATTTTTCAACATATTCAAACCATTCCACCCTCAACATATTTCACTCATCCTGTACATTCAAACTATTATATTTCCAAGTTGAATTTTTTTCCCAGGAATTCCCATAATTCTCGTTTTTTCAAACCCTTTTTTGACTCTTTTTTCTGGCGACGACTTCTTCCACATTTTTCAACCCACTTCAACCGTTCTACCGTCCAAAATATTCCTCTTAATCAGGACAAAAAACAAAGTTGTTTTTCGAACGGGAAAAATTCCCGGTTTTCCCAAATTTCCAGGAATTCTTTAATACCATTTCTCAGATAAAAATTTTACTACTTAAACATTTGTCGACCGATTTGAAAAATTCCAACACCAACCATTTTTACTCATTCAGACCGTTCAAGCTTTTTTTTTTTTTTTTTTTAACCATTTTCAAAAAAAGTCCCGCTTTTTTGGAAATTCCCATTGAAATCAATGGGACATTCTTCAAAGTTCTACAACGCCTACATTTTCATCTGATTCAAACCCTTCCAACTTCAAAATATTCAGCCTGTTTGGGAATTGTGTGCTCTACTTCAACCATTCTAAAAAAATTCCAGGATTTCAGTTCAATGTCAGCATTCACACGCAATTCCTTCAGGAATTGCCTCATTTACAGTTTAACTTATTATTATTCTTCTTTTCCAGATTTTGTCGCGCTCTACCTTCCACATTTTACACCCGATTCAAACCGTTCCAACTTCAAACTGTTCAATCTATTCGGGAATCGCGGGCTTTCCCTTAACACATTCCAAAAATTCCCAGATTTCACAGAATTTCAGGTTTTTCCGGGACATGTTTCCCATTCAAAATGAATTGGTCATTTTTCAAACTTCCACCATTTCCAAATTTTTCAACCTATTCATACCATTCTACCTTCAACACATTTCACTCATCCTGGACATTCAAACTATTATTTTTCCAAGTTAAAAAAACCTCCAGGAATTCTGTTTTTTTCAAACCCTTTTTTGACCCTTTTTTCTGGCGATTTGAAAAATTCCAACACCAACCATTTCAACTCATCCAGACCATTCAAGTTTTTTAAAAATCATTAAAAAAAAAAAAAGTCCCACTTTTCCCGAAATTCCCCAATTTTTTGGAAATTCCCATTGAAAACATGGGACATTTTTCAAAGTTCCACAATTCCCACATTTTCCATCTGATTCAAACCCTTCCAACTTCAAAAATATTCAGCCTGTTTGGGAATTGTGTGCTGTACTTCAACAATTCTAAAAAAAAATCCAGAATTTCAGTTCAATGTCAGCATTGGAGCATTCACACGCAATCCCTTCAGGAATTGTCTCATCTCGTTCAACATATTCTTCTTCTTCTTCTCCAGATTTTGGCGCGCTCTACCTTCCCCATTTTTCACCCGATTCAAACTGTTCCAACTTCAAATTGTTCAGCCTATTCGGGAATTGCGGGCTTTCCCTTGACAAATTCCAAAAATTCCCAGATTTCCCAGAATTCCAGGTTTTTCCGGGACATTTTTCACATTCAAAATTAATTGTCCATTTTTCAAACTTCCACCCTTTTCCAAATTTTCCAACCTATTCATACCATTCTATCTTCAACACATGTCACCAATCTGGAAATTCAAACTACTACTCAAAAAAATTCCAGGGTTTTCCAGAATTCCTGGTTTCATTTGTGAAGAGAACACCTCTCCAACGTGCCAGACGCCATCGAATGTGAGCATTTGCCCACTCAAGTCGGTTACGACGACAAACTGCAGTCAGGTTGAGATTCTGATGAGGACAACGAGCATGCAGATGAGCTTCCCTGAGATGGTTTCTCACAGTTTGTGCAGAAATTATTTGGTTATGTTAACCAATTTGTTGCAGCAGCTGTCCGGGTGGCTGGTCTCACACAATCATGGAGGTGCACCTGCTGGATGTGAGGTCCTGGGCTGGTGTGGTGACAAATGGTCTGCGTTTGTGAGGCCGGTTGAATGTACTGACAAATTTTCTGAAACGCCTTTGGAGACAGCTTATGGCAGACAAATTAACATACATATCGCATGCAACAGCTCTGGTGGACATTGCTGCAGTCAGCATGCCCACTGCACGCTCCCTCAAAACTTGTGACATCTTTGGCATTCTCCTGTGTGATAAAACTGCACATTTGATTGTGTATATAGTAAAAGTTTTAAATCTTTGAGTTCAACTAATGAAAAATGGGAGCAAAAACAAAAGTGTTGTGTTTATATTTTTGTTCAGTGTACAAAAAATGTTCCTGCAGGACATTCTGACAATAAAATTGCAGAAATATTGATGTCTTTTCTAAGATCATTTAAATTATACAAGCAATTAATAATCTTTAATTAATCACGATTAATCCAAATTAATCTGATTTGAAAAATTAATCAATTGACAGCACTAGTTTAGAAAGTTAATAAAATAATAACGTTTTCTACTAATCTACTAAAGGTTTGCGTGTATGAACAATGGCAATAAAAGTATTCTGATTCTGACTCTAAAATGCAAGGCTGATCTACTAAGATTATGCGCAGAGGATTGCGTCTCTTCAAGGGGAACTGCACTTTTTTTTTTTTTGAATTTTTGCCTATCTTTCAATCATTATAAGGGACATGATGATGGATGTTATTTTTTTTAATACATTCTAAATATTAGCCCTGCGATGAGGTGGCGACTTGTCCAGGGTGTACCTCGCCTTCCGCCCAAATGCAGCTGAGATAGGCTCCAGCACCCCCCGCAAAAGGGACAAGCAGTAGAAAATGGATAGATGGATTCTAAATATTAAATAAATACAATCAAAAGTCAGCTTACAGTGGAACCTATGGTTGTCAGTACGTGGACCTTGGGTTGTGTTTTCCCGGAATGCAAAGGAAAGTTGGCGCGGGCAAGGCGGGAATGTAAGTACATGATTTATTTAAACACTAACAATCTACAAAAAAAAGAAGCAAACAAAAGGCGCGCACAATGGCGGAGAACAAACTTGACTAACGAAACAAAACTTGCACAAAGGCAGAAACTATGAACAATAAACAAAACTTACTTGGCATGAAACTATGGTAGCATGAAATAAACAGAGGTAGCACGGGTGTCAGAAGTAGCATGGTATGAAAGGATAGATACTGTAGAATAATGTCACCAGGACGAACAACAGAAACAGACCGGCTTAAATAGCAGTGACATGATCAGTGAAAACAGGTGCGTGACTCAAAACGTAAAACAGCGTGACATGACAGGTGAAAACTAATGGGTTGCTGTGGTGACAAAACAAACAAAAGTGCACAAAGAGTCCAAAAACAAAACCGAACATGACTAAAACAAAACATGGTCACATAGACATGACAAAGCCCCTCCCTTAAGGACAGATACCAGATGTCCATAAAATAAAAACAAAACAATGATCAATAGCCCTGCGAGGGCGGGAGGGGGACATGGCGGTGGGTCGCCAGACCCCGTGTCCCCGTATCCACCGGGGCAGAGTTAGGTGGCGGCGACGCGTAGAGCGCCGCTGTACCAGACGAGGTGGGCGACCTGGGAATGGCCACATTCGTGGCCGACGAGGAGGTCGGCGTACCTGGCGTGGCGGACGCCCATGGAATGGCCACATCCGTGGCAGACAAGGAGGTGGATGCGTCGTCATCGTGGCAGGCGACGAAGCTTGGCGTGGCGCGTCAGGCGGCGAAGCTTGGCGTGGCGGGTCTTGGTCTTGGCATGGAGGGTCTTGGTCTTGGCATGGAGGGTTTTGGTCTTGGCGACGTGGAGCTGCGACTGGCGGCACTTGGCGCCGTGGAGCTGCGACTGGCGGCACTTGGCGTCGTGGAGCTGCGACTGCCGGCACTTGGCGTCGTGGAGCTGCGACTTGGGCACTTGGCGTGGAGCTGCGACTGGCGGCACTTGGCGTGGAGCTGCGACTGGCGGCACTTGGCGTGGAGCTGCGACTGGCGGCACTTGGCGTGGAGCTGCTACTGGAGGAACTTGGCTTGGTGGAGCTTGGCATGGTGCTGCTAGGCATGTTACTAGCCTTGGAGCAGGGGGTGGAGCTAGCCGTGGCGTAGGTGCTAGCCTTGGAGCTGGTGCTAGCCTTGGCGCAGGGCGTGGAGCTAGCCGTGGCGTAGGTGCTAGCCTTGGTGCTGGTGCTAGCCTTGGCGCTGGTGCTAGCCGTGGTGCTAGCCTTGGAGAAGCTAGCCGTGGTGCAGCTAGTCGTGGTGCAGGTGGAGGTGGCCTAGCTGGGGGTTGCGGCTTGGCAGGCCGAAAGACCGGTGGTGGTGGCCGGACCGTAGGCTGCGGCTTAGCAGGCCAAAAGACTGGTGATGGTGGCCGGACCGGAGGTTGCGGCTTAGCAGGCCGAAAGACCGGTGTCGGCGGCCGGGCTGGCGGCTGTGGCTTGGCAGGCCAAAGAACTGGTAGTGGCGGCCGTGCTAAAGGCTGTGGCTTGGCATGACGCTGAGCGACCTCACCTGAACAGCTCCCAGCCCTAGCCCCCCCCTCAAGGAGCGGATGCCAGACGCGCTCCCTGCGGTCTGGAAGCGTCTTTTGGGGTGGGTGGAGGGAGGTCAGGAGGGGGGCAGAATCCTCCCCATTAAATTGTCCAAAATGTCTTTCTTTTTCTACCTGGGATTGTGTGGGTGTAAAAAAAAAATTTTGTGACTTGGGCGTGGCTTGAGTCCTGGGGGGCGGGGCATGCAATTCAGATGGCTGTGACTGATTAGCTCTAATCTTCAAAATCATGTTTTGGTAGTGTTTTATCATGTTTTTAGAGTCTTTGGTTGGAGGTGAGTGATCAAAAGAAAAAGCATTGAAAAAAAAATCCTGGTCTGTGACGTCATCAGGGCGAAGCTGGGCTGGCTGCTGCTTGCTTCCGCCCGGAGGGGGAGGAGCTTGTGGGAGCGGCGTGTCCTGCCGGCTCGCGGAAGTCTTTCCTTGTCCTTGGCGACGTTTTCGGGACGGGAGCGACGCGCC
This sequence comes from Nerophis lumbriciformis, assembly GCF_033978685.3. Taxonomy (NCBI): domain Eukaryota; kingdom Metazoa; phylum Chordata; class Actinopteri; order Syngnathiformes; family Syngnathidae; genus Nerophis; species Nerophis lumbriciformis. The sequence goes on from NC_084581.2 coordinate 22,674,925, forward strand.
GATCGGTACCAGCTTGCCTCCATTCCCCCACATCATCCCCCTGCGCTCCCTGGAGGAAAAGCGCAGGGTCTCCGCCTCCATGGCGCGCAGCACTTCCCAAGAAGCCTCATCCAAACTGTCCAACTCGTCCAACTTTCGTGCGGAAAAACGTTTATGCTGGTGACATTCGGTCAGTACGTGGACCTTGGGTTGTGTTTTCTCGGAATGCAAAGGAAAGTTGGCGCGGGCAAGGCGTGAATGTAAGTACATGATTTATTTAAACACTAACAATCTACAAAAAAAAGAAGCAAACAAAGGGCGCGCACAATGGCAGAGAACAAACTTGACTAACGAAACAAAACTTGCACAAAGGCAGAAACTATGAACAATAAACAAAACTTACTTGGCATGGAACTATGGCAGCATGAAACAAACAGAGGTAGCAGGGGTGTCAGAAGTAACATGGTATGAAAGGATAGATAGGATAATGTCACCAGGACGAACAACAGAAACAGACCGGCTTAAATAGCAGTGACATGATCAGTGAAAACAGGTGCGTGACTCAAAACGTGAAACAGGTGTGTGACATGACAGGTGAAAACTAATGGGTTGCTATGGTGACAAAACAAACAAAAGTGCACAAAGAGTCCAAAAACAAAACCGAACATGACTAAAACAAAACATGATCACACAGACATGACAATGGTAGCCGCTCAATTCTGCCTATAAAGCCCTTAAAAAACATCCAAACACTTTCATTGAGGTTTTTTTTATACATGATGTAAGTATATATGTAATGTAGTAACGGGCACATTTATAACAAGATGTAATATTTACGTGTTTTGAAAATTTTAAGCATACGCCGCACATTAATTTAAAAAACGCATCACAATGTTTGCTATTTTTTCTTAATCACTGATTATTAATCACTGCAGACTTTGAGAGTCAACAAACATAATAATACATCACTTACTGTGCAATGTCTGCTGTCAATAGGATGCTGACTGCTGGGATGTTCACATATTCTCATTTCGATGAAGAATTTCTCATAATCCTTACGAAGAAACGGGGTGGGGAGGACCAAGTGTCTTTTCGTGTCGTTGTTGCCAGTTCTGTGTCCTAAATGGCTGCCATTTAGGACACCATTTAGGAATACATTCTCAGCCATTTACTTTCCAGGTGAGAGGCATGATTTATGACCTTCCATAAACTTCCAAGGAGCAGGCAAGTGAGGAAGCAGCAGACCACTCGATGATGTGAAAAAAAGGCACACACGGTAGTGATGGCGGCGCCGCAATAAATAGTTAATCTGCGTTAGCGCTCTTTATAACAATATCACTAATACTTGGTTAATATTCAAGTCGCAAAATGTAAATGGAGTTGGTGGAGTTGGAGTTGGTGCTTTTTGAATGGTTATTTATTAGGTTTTCTGGGCGGCATAGAGGACCTCCCATTGGCTCCGCTGTGAGTGGAGTTTTATTTACGTTTATTTAATATTTAGAATGCACTAACAAAAAATAAATTCCTCGTCAAGTCTTTCATAGGCAAAAGTCCAAACAAGTGCAGTTTCCCTTTAAGTGATAAAAATAAGGAGCACAATCAATTTAGCATTTAGTCTTTCTTCATGAATATACAGAATATACAGTAGGAAGTGGAATCATATGGCCCCATCCGTTGCGGTTTACCTGACACATGAAACGTGAAGAATTGAGGAAGAGTTCCACTTTAGCCGTCAAATGGCAGTGGAGTGTTGAATATCTTAAAATGTGTTTCGTGGCCATTATATATATATATATATATATATATATATATACAGAAGCGATGTGCTGATGTTTTAATGCGACGACCCACACAGTTGTTGATTGTGGCTTGAACTATGTTTTTGTAACTTTTACAGCATCATTTCTCAGTATTTTGGAAGTTCTGCTAAAGTAGAGAGCGCATCATCTGCCCTCCGCCTCTCCAGGTATATTTTTATCGCTCACAATGACAAATGACCAGCCTCGGCAACATTGTGGGCCAGCTTTCCCCCTCACACGGCGCTGCCCACCTCCCCATGACACCAACGCCACCTCCGTATCACCCCAACACCCCTCTCGCCTTTGAAAATTTCTAATTGAATGAGTTTACATCGTCAAATTGATTAATCATACTCATTTGTACTTATTAGCGGGACGGTTGAGAGCCATGACAATTAGATTAATGAAATTAGTTCATTCTTCCAAGACATCCAACTACAACAAAGCAAAAAGAAGAAAGAAGGAAGGGGGAAAAAAGGGGCGCTTATAATAGCAGTATTATGACAAAAGTTGGCAATCAAGATTTGGCTGCTAATTGAATGTCTGTTTTTATTAATGACGTGGTTTATAAAAAAGACCTTGAGAGAGGGACAGGGAGGAATATTAATTGATTAATCAAACGGCTCCAAATTAAAGGGGGAGTACCCTACGCTAAGGTCGGAAATTTCATCCAGTGTTGAAAACATGCTAACGTAACAAACAACACTCTCCCATGCAACCATTTTCTACAACATGAATTAATCATGGCGACAATTGGAGAGGATTAAAAGTCTCCACTTGGCTGAAATATTGCACAGTTTCTTTGGACTACATTGTGACGCTGGAAGGGTGCATTCATGCACGCTTTTGCAAAATATTACCAATTTCTTGCATTTGAAATCGCGATTCTCTGGAACGATTGTTTTAATGCCACGGACACATCATGCTTCAAAGCACTTAAATAGAATCTTTTTACATTCCTTCAAAAAATCTGTCGTTTCTACAATAAAAACTGGCTGCTCAGTTACCTAAATTTTACCGTAACACTTTTATAGCCTATTACTGTCAATAGAAATACATTACCACTGTTTTTTTATTGTAAAATGTACAGTTGTGATCTCACTGTAAATGGGAAAAATGTCAGACTGTTTGGTTATGTTTGGGTTTCCCCCTGTGTTTGTGTTCATTTCCTGTCAGCGCTCTTATTTTGGTTCCATTTCCTGCACGTCTCCCTGATCGCTCGTTTCCCTCATCTGTCCCTGATTGGCAGCCAGGCACACCTGGTTGCAATTGCCAATCAGGCTACTATTTATGCCTGCCTCGCTCTCCAGTCAGGGCTCGATGATTGTATCCTTTATCCTGTTGCAGGTTTTCTGTAACCTGCTATCCTGGTTCCTGGTTCCTGTTTCCTGTTTCCTGGTTCCTGTAACCTTTTATCCTGTTTCTTGGTTCCTGGTTCCCGTATCCTTCATGTTTTCCTGCGCTACACCTGCCATCTCTGCATCTTGGGGTTCAAGACCGACAGCAGTCCCTGACAAAAATGGTACCAAAGGAATTTTTAATGGTTAAATCCTGGCGACTGAGCCACCACTTTTTTCTTTTTTTTTTTTTTAAAAGTAAAATCGATTGTCATTTTTACAGTGTACTCAGGATGGACGAATGGATACATTGCTTTCAAATCATCAGTCAAGTAGATATTTAAGTACTTCTTGTTATTTTAACAGTCAACTGTCAAAATTAAAAGAATGTTCTACGGTGGGGTCGCATGTTTGTGCGCGGATCGTTCCCCCGAGATTCAGACGGAACTCCGGAGGCAGCATGCAGGTAGGAGAATTATTTATTTTGCATAAATCAGTCCATAATATAAAAATGCAGGAAAAATACAAAAAAATACAAAAAGAGCGTGCCGATTGCACGAGGAGCTAAGGGAGAAAACTAGCACCGGAAAGCTAACATAGAAACAGGAATCAAAGGAGTATTAACGTAACTTGTTGCAGGAGCAAACAAAACAGCCAGACCGAGTGTGGCGAAAGGCAGGAATACATAGCTCTCTGATTAGTGCCCGGGAGCAGGTGAGCGTCCCGAACACTAATCAGAGGTAGGTGAAAATAATCAGCACCTATGGCAACAAAGAAACACAAACCCAGGGGTGCTGAAACAGAACTAAGAGAGTCTTAAACTAAAACAAAACATGATCCGGGCAACGGATCATCACAGAATTAATACATTCAGTAAGAAAAAATGAAGTATTTTATTGCCACATATTATTTTCAGGCTTTCGCGGGCCATATAAAATGATGTGGCGGGCCCTTGGGCCTTGAGTTTGACATCATTGTGTCCTTGGACAAGACACTTCCTTCACCCTTGCTTCTGATGGGTCGTGGTTTGGGCCTTGCATGGTAGTTCCTGCCATCAGTGTGTGAATGTCTGTGTGTGAATGGGCGAATGTGGAAATAGTGTCAAAGCGCTTTGAGTACCATGAAGGTAGAAAAGCGCTATACAAGTATAACCCATTTAACCTGTATCTCAATAGAAATGTATAGAAAGAAAAAATACATCAAGTCAAAAACCTGCTGGCTCACACCATAATACATTTATGAGTATGATAAAGACACGTTAAGCTGAGCTAACTCAACAAACCATACAAACGGAGGTAGAAACTAATTATGAGGGTTGAGTTACTCCCCGCCTTGTAGGCATCCCTTTGTGTGGATATAAAAATAAAAGCTGTGCAACAAACCAAACATATGAACTTAAGAGACTGACAGTATTGCGGTAAATCACAGACTGCTCACTTTCTTGAAATTTCATTTTCACAGAACTATATCAAGGTGCGGTCATGTCACATGCAGCATTTTAAGTGGGGTTACAAATTGTTTATTTTACTCCTAAAACCTGGCATCTGTTAGCTCTCACATGTGCATCAGTACCAGGCGTCACACCTGTCATGTATTGGTGGTGACGAACCCCAAGATGCAGAGATGGCAGGTTTGGTGCAGGAAAACATAATTTAATGTGCAAAATTAAGGCAAAACACAAACCAGAAACCAGCAACAGGCAAACTGGAAACAGGAAACAGGAACCAGCAAACAGTCCACAGCATACAGCTTACAGCGACAATACTCCAGCCCTGACTGGAGGGCAAGGCAGGTCTAAATAGAAGCCGGCTGATTGCCACCAGGTGTGGCCAGGTGCCAATCAGCCGCAGCTGAGGGTAAACAGCGCTCAGGGAGACAAGCAGGAAACTAAACAAAAATTAGAGCGCTGACAGGAAATAAAAACAAACACAGAGGAAAAAGCAAAACATAACTAAACTGTCAGTGACAAACCTGACAACATCTTGAGTGGCAGACAATTTCGGGATGTTTTTCAAGTGCTTGTGCGTGAGCCTTGAGCGTAGTTTTGTTTCATTGATGCTCACTACAGAGAAAACTTGATCACAAAGATATGTGATTTCCCATTCACTTCCGCGAATAAATAGGAGGATTGTAGCGGTTGCTTTAAGGACATAATTCACCAGATTACAAGCGCAACACATGGTGACCCTGACGTGCTGTCCAAGGAAGTTGATTACAGACAACCAGAACTGGCACTTAACAATGAGCCCGTGTTGGCTAAGGCGCTGAAAAAGGGTCCTGATGTGGGTAATATGCTCGGCCTGAGAAGTGCTCACTACCAGAATGTCGTCCAAGTAGACAAACAGAAACGGCAAGTCACGTAAAACAGAGTCCATCAGCCGCTGGAAAGTCTGTGCAGTGCTCTTACGGCCAAAAGGCATCCGTAAAAATTCAAACGGGGTGATGACCGCTGTCTTTGGGACGGCACCTGATGATAGCCCCGGACGAGATCTACCTTAGAAAAAAACAGTTTTCCCAGCAAGGTTGGCGGAAAATCGTGTATGCGACTACCCCTGGCTTCGAGTGCCATGTGAATTTATTCCTAGCACTATGACACCTTTGTCCGCCGTTGAGGAGCTGCTCTCCTTGATGCCGCCAAGGGTGTTGCCCTCATCCCCAATTCCCAACACGGCCCTACGCCGTCTCATGTTCCCGTATCTTTACGAAGAGCGGCATTTGTTTTTGTTCGCCACGACGCCCACTCCTTACGATGGACCATTTTGCGTCCTGGAGAGCAGAACAAGCATTTCCTGTTGGATATCGGGGGTCGGTCTGAAAGAATCACGGTGGACCGGCTTAAAGCGGCCCACTTGGATCTTAGTCAGCCGGTTACCACGGCCGTACCCCCGCGTCGGGGCCGTCCGCCCGCTCTACCTAGGCCCCATGATAATGTTTTGCATTCTTCTACGCCATACTTGCCAACCCTCCCGGATTTTCCGGGAGACTCCCGAAATTCAGCGCCTCTCTCGAAAACCTCCCGGGACAAATTTTCTCCCGAAAATCTCCCGAAATTCATGCGGACTCAGGTCCATGAGGACCTGAGTCCGCTAACCCACAATATAACCAGCATACCTGCCAAATCACGTTATAACTGTAGAATGATGGAGGGCGAGTTCTTGGTTTCTTATGTGGGTTTATTGTTAGGCAGTTTCATTAACGTCCTCCCAGCGCGGTAACAACACACAACAAGAGCAGTCACGTTTTTGTATACCGTAAAGCAGTTTGTCTGCCGTAAACAGCAATGTTGTGACACTCTTAAACAGGACAATACTGCCATCTAGTGCATTTGATGAAAGCACTTTTGTGCGTGCCACACATCAATGCATCATCAGAGAGGGTGTTCAGCATGGTTAGAAAAATAGTGACAGAGAATAGAACAAGGATGGACAATTCAACCCTTAACTCAACAATGAGTAGATGAGTATTATGTGTGTGTATATGTGTAAATAAATGAACACTGAAATTCAAGTATTTATTTTTTATATATATATATATATATATATATATATATATATATATATATATATATAATAAAATTAATATATATATATGTATATACACACACACATATATATATATATATATATATGTATGTGTGGGAAAAAAAATCACAAGACTATTTCATCTCTACAGGCCTGTTTCATGAGGGGGCGTACCCTCAATCGTCAGGAGATTTTAATGGGAGCATTCACATACCATGGTTTGTATAGGGCACAGAGTGGGTGGGTACAGGCTGGCCTAGGGGCGTGGTGATTGGCTCATGTGTTACCTAGGAGGTGTTTCCGTCTGTGGCGGCATGTTGTTACAATTTCGCTGCGCTTGTTGAGGGATGACAGGTCTGGACGGTAAATAATAAACAGTTTCTCTTTCAAGCATAGGTTGCATCTTTTATTACCACTATTGTAAGGTGTGCTGGATGCAAGAATTTGCCATGTTATTGAATATTCAACATTATTGTCTTTGAGGTCCCAAATGTGTTTGCTGAGTTCTGTGGTATTTCGCAGGTTTTTGTTCCTGAAAGAAGCCTTGTGATTGTTCCATCTGGTTTTGAATTCTCCCTCGGTTAATCCTACATATGTGTCGGATGTGTTAATGTCCTTGCGTATTACCTTAGATTGGTAGACAACTGATGTTTGTAAGCACCCCCCGTTGAGAGGGCAATCAGGTTTCTTTCGACAATTACATCCTTTGTTGGTTTTGGAGTCGCTCTGTCTGAGGGCCGACGGCTCATTTGCAATTGTTTTGTTGTGGTTTGAGATGATTTGTCGTATATTGTTCATGCAGCTGTAGCTCAATTTAATGTTGTTCTTGTTGAATACTTTTCTTAGGATGTTGTCTTTGGGAAAGTGTTTGTCAATCAGATTGAGGAATTTGTGTCCAATGTTCGTTGAGACGTTTTTGCTGTATGGGGGGTTGTACCAGATGATGTCGTTCCGTTTTCTGTTCTTTTTTGGCTGGTTTCCTGGCGTGGGTTCATAGGTGAGGGTGAAATTGTATCCGCTTTCATCAAGGGCTTTTTGGTACGGGGGGGGTTGCTTGGTTCATAGGTGAGGGTGAAACCAGGAAACCAGGAAACCAGCCAAAAAAGAACAGAAAACGGAACGACATCATCTGGTACAACCCCCCATACAGCAAAAACGTCTCAACGAACATTGGACACAAATTCCTCAATCTGATTGACAAACACTTTCCCAAAGACAACATCCTAAGAAAAGTATTCAACAAGAACAACATTAAATTGAGCTACAGCTGCATGAACAATATACGACAAATCATCTCAAACCACAACAAAACAATTGCAAATGAGCCGTCGGCCCTCAGACAGAGCGACTCCAAAACCAACAAAGGATGTAATTGTCGAAAGAAACCTGATTGCCCTCTCAACGGGGGGTGCTTACAAACATCAGTTGTCTACCAATCTAAGGTAATACGCAAGGACATTAACACATCCGACACATATGTAGGATTAACCGAGGGAGAATTCAAAACCAGATGGAACAATCACAAGGCTTCTTTCAGGAACAAAAACCTGCGAAATACCACAGAACTCAGCAAACACATTTGGGACCTCAAAGACAATAATGTTGAATATTCAATAACATGGCAAATTCTTGCATCCAGCACACCTTACAATAGTGGTAATAAAAGATGCAACCTATGCTTGAAAGAGAAACTGTTTATTATTTACCGTCCAGACCTGTCATCCCTCAACAAGCGCAGCGAAATTGTAACAACATGCCGCCACAGACGGAAACACCTCCTAGGTAACACATGAGCCAATCACCATGCCCCTAGGCCAGCCTGTACCCACCCACTCTGTGCCCTATACAAACCATGGTATGTGAATGCTCCCATTAAAATCTCCTGACGATTGAGGGTACGCCCCCTCATGAAACAGGCCTGTAGAGATGAAATAGTCTTGTGATTTTTTTCCCACACATACATATATTGCGCTCTACTACGGTATCGAGCACTATTTTTTGGATAACCTTATTAAGACATATATATATATATATATATATATATATATATATATATATATATGTATATATATATATAAATATAATAAAATAAATATATATATATATACATGTATATATATATATATATAGCTAGAATTCACTGAACGTCAAGTATTTGTTATATATATATATATATATATATATATATATATATGAAATACTTGACTTGGTGAATTCTAGCTGTAAATATACTCCTCCCCTTTTAGCCACGCCCCCAACCACGCCCCCCTCCCACCACGACCACGCCCACCACCCCACCTCCCGAAATCAGAGGTCTCAAGGTTGGCAAGTATGTTCTACGCAGGCCCCCGGGACCATCGACAATGCAGATGCCCTGCTGGTCTCCCTGGCAGACTCCCCGCCGTTAGTACCAGTACGGCGCACGCGGTCTGGTCGGCCCGTCCGTGCCCCTGTCCATTGACTGTTTAGTTCCTTTGTGTTGGCGAATTCTGGGGCGACGTGTGTAGCGGTTGCTTTGAGGACATAATTCACCAGATTACAAGCGCAACACGATGATCATTTTTCTCGGAACACTCTGCGTCCACTTTTTACTTTTTTGACAGAGATATTTTGTAGAAATCAGGGTGCCAAAGAAACAGTAAAATGGCAAGTTTTACGTTGGGTCTAGGGGGAGGAACCACAGCCCTGCTTTACTATGTACCTCTTGATTGGTATAAACCATTTGTTTGCCTAACAGAATTGCTATTGCGACATCCAGTGGACACATTTAGAACAGCACTTTCTTTCATTCAAAAAAGCAGCTCATTTTTACACTTACCAAACTGCTCTCCGTTTGACATCCCTGGTTTAGCCACTCCACGTGAGCAGTATGGGGGGGTTGATCTGATACACATATCCTGACCTGATGAGCAAATTTCCCCCCTCATCCTTGGGGTGCCCCCCTATAGAATGCGGCCCTGGGCAATTGCCCATGTGGCCCATAGCGACAGTAAAACGGCCACTGACAATGAGACATACATCAAGCCAGCTGGCCTGTTGCGGGGGAAAAAGACAAGCACATAAATATATTTAAATATAAATAAACAGGTTGAGGTCCTTCAATGCCGATAAGCTGTCGGCCGGTTATAAACGATTCTTGCAAAGGCAAGGGAGTGGTCGCTATGATAAAAATGATATGGAATAGTATATGATCTGCACTATTAGAGAGTGTGATAAGAGCATTTATGACCATTTGCTTTTTGTCATAAAGGCAGGCTTTTGATTAATACGAGCCGAGCAAAGCTACGGTGCGTGCATAAAGTAACGTGTATGTATAGGCCATAATGGGACGCTTTATATGTACTGTCACATGTGAGATAAGCAGAATTATGGCTAGCAGGTTAAAGCGCGGATATGCATGCTGTGCAAATAAAGGTGAGTCATCTTTTTATTCCAACTCAACAAGTCCTCATGCTGAGATGCTATCCGCTTTTGCCATCTATAGAACCTTTCAAAAACAAATAAATCTCCAGATATGCATGCATACAGCAGGGAATGGATAATAGCAACACTTAAACTACTGTGCCATTGAACACAGGCAACGCAGACAAAACAGTTTTTCTAGAGAAAATAATGGATATAATCTCTTTTAGAAAAACCCCTGTTTACTGCCGTATAGGTGTCAAAGTAAGTTAATATTACAAAACCCAAAACTAGTGAAGATGGCACATTGTGTAATTCGTAAATAAAAACAGAATACAATGATTTGCAAATCCTTTTCAATGTATATTCAATTGAATAGACGGCAAAGACAAGATATTTAATGTTCGAACTGAGAAACTTTTTTTTTTTTTGTTGCAAATAATCATTAACTTAGAATTTAATGGCAGCAACACATTGCAAAAAAGTTGGGACAGAGGCCTTTTTACCACTGTGTTACATGGCCAACTGTTCGACAATTTTCTCACACATTTGTTCACAATGTGGTGACCCTTGCCCCATCCTTCTTTGTGAATGACTGAGCATTTAATGGAAGCTGCTTTTATACTCAATCATGGCACCCATCCGTTCCCAATTAGCCTGTTCACCTGTGGGATGTTCCAAATAAGTGTCTGATGAGCATTCCTCAACTTTCTCAGTCTTTTTTGCCACTTGTGCCAGCTTTTTTGAAACATGTTGCAGGCATCAAATTCTAAATGAGCTAATATTTGCAAAAAACAACAAAGTTTTCCAGTTCAAACGTTAAGTATCTTCTCTTTGCAGTCTATTCAACTGAATATAGGTTGAAAAGGATTTGCAAATTATTGTATTTAGTTTTTATCTACGATTTACACAACATGCCAACTTCACTGGTTTTGTAAGTCAAAAAAACAATAAGATGCAGAGGAATTTAAGGTCCACAAAAAGTATTTTATCATTAAATGGATAGTTATTTACAGTTTTCAATCGTCTTAAAATGACTTTATCATTTTCTTTACAATCCCTGAGGCTTAATGGATCTTACTTACCACAAGGAAAGTAAATATAAACATACCAAGTAGAACTGCAAGGCAAAATCAACACGTTTACCAGCAATATCTATTGGTGTGTGTGCTGCACCACTAAAACACGTGAAGTGAACCAGCAAATGTTCACATTTGAAAGTCAGGTTATTTTTGCCGTCCCCTCACAGTCACACGTGTGGGGTACTGTATAAATATTCACACACCTTTACGGCTACAAAAAGAGAAACAACACAAGCGAAGCTAGGCGCTGAGCACTTAAAACTAAATATATAATTACTTTAATGAAACATGATACATTGTTAAAAAAATGTATAATACAAAAATATAACTTTTGGGTATTTTTAAAGCTACATAAATTATGCAATATTTATGTATTTCTATATAGTATTTGATAAAACAAATATTAAAATAAATTAATAATTATTCCCTTCAACAACATTTTTTAAATATATTTTCTAATTATATCATCTTGCAATGGTAATTTAGCACAACAATTCTCTAAAAATGTGGGTCGGAAAAATAAAGACATTTTGATAGCATATTTATTTCTGCGATATTTAATAGCAGTCAAAGTTTAGAGACACTTTCTCATGCTATTTAAATGCAAAGGTGTGTCTAAACTTTTGACTGGTGGTGTATACAAAAATTAGATACTGTATTTTTCGGACTATAAGGGGCACTTCAAATCCTTTCATTTTCTCAAAAATCGACAGTGCGCCTTATAACCCGGTGTGCCTAATGTACGGAATAATTGTGGTTGTGCTTACCGACCTCGAAGCAATTTTATTTGATGATAAGTGTGACCAGAAGATGGCAGTCAAACATAAGAGATACGTGTAGACTGCAATATAATGGCAGTCACACATAAGAGATACGTGTAGACTGCAATATGACTCAAGTAAACAACACCAACATTTTATATGTTCCATTGAAAATATAGAACATTACACACGGCGCTCAAAAATCTATCAAAATGTTTTAGTACGACTTTGGTAAGCTATGAAGCCGCACCGCTTGATGGGTTGTACTGTGCTTCAACAAAAGAGTATTATTATGGTGTGTGTTTAAGGTAAGACATATTAACTGGCGTTTTGTTTCGCAATATTATGCAAAAGCAACTTTTCTTACCGTTGTCACATTGTGTTGGTGACGAACCCCAAGATGCAGAGATGACGATAGGCATTGAGCGGGAAAACATTATTTAACGTCCAAAAATATAAAGAAAAAACACAAACCAGGAACTAGGAACAGGAAACAGGATGCCAGGGAAACAGGAACTGGAAGATGAGGAACAAAAAGACAGCAAGCTACAAACAGCTACAGAATATAGCTTACCGCTACCGCATCCAGCTACACTGACATCGACAAGTAGAAATGACAATAATCCAGCAGTGACTGGAGGGCAGGGCAGGTATAAATAGCAGCTGGCTGATTGACACCAGGTGTGGCCAGGTGCCAATCAGCCACAGCTGAGGGGACAGCACTCAGAGACACAAACAGGAAACTGAACCAAAATAAGAGTGCTGACAGGAAATAAAACAAACACAGAGGAAAAACTAAAACTTAACCAAACTGTCAGGGACAAGCCTGACAACCGTCTGGTACCTGCTGATCTGTATCTGCCTTTGTAGTCCGTGCCGACGCCGTAGTCAATACGCCTCTTCTTTTTCTCTATCTTCTTGTTATGGAACATTCATCCTCCGCTTTTGCCTTTTCTAATATAGAGTAGTGTAAAGTTCTAACTTATATCTGCCATGAAAGCGCTAAAACATACCGGTGTAGTGAGTTTACATTATTCACCCAAGGAACTTTAGTTATTAGAAAGTTCTAGTCGGACGTTTTTTCACGGGACACATTTCCGACGGATGAGGAGATGCTGCTCCGTTATTGATTGAAGTGAAGTCTGAATGTTATTAAAACAGTTAGCTCCATCTTTTGACACTTCTTTCACTCCCGTCCTTGCACGCTACACCGCTACAACAAAGATGACGGGGAGAAGACGCAGTCAAAGGTGAGCCACGTAAATAAGAGCGCCCACAAAACGGCGCATCCTGAAGCGACTGTCAGAAAGCGACTTGAAGATGATCTGTAAAACATAATCTATGCAACATTTTGACCAGAGAACCACCATTACATGTTATGTAGACCACAAGGAAGTATTTACATTTAGAAAAAAATAATAATGATATGACCCCTTTAATGCACCCTATAATCTGGTGCGTCTTTTGTATGAAAAAAACCTGACTAGACCAGCTCATCGGCAGTGCGCCTTATAATCCGGTGCGCCCAATAGTCCAGAAAGTACGGTAATTTTTTTTATTACATGTTTGTAAATTAAGTTATCTATACATTATGTACACATATTTGTTTGTATTTATGTTTAACAACGAAACATGTTTTTGTTTACAATATTATTAAATAAAGATAGAAGAAAGAGGATCAGAGTGTTGATAAATAAAGACACATCCATCACTGTGAACCAAACCAATTGTGACTCCACAATAGAAGCTCCTATCGAGTGATTACTTGACAATATTTGACTACAAGTCCAAATCCCCGCTTGACCCTGAAGGTAACACTTCAGTATACAATCATCTAAAGGGCCTTGACACATTTCAAGTTGACAGGATGCTAACGTTGTGGCCAACGTATTGGCAGGCGTCAATGTTGAGACTTGATCAAATGCTGCCGCACCAGTCAGAGGCCATCAGTGGTCGAGATATCCTCATCGGCAGGATCTATGCTCTCTATTTACACAGTCCATCCTCTTTAAACTGGGCTATTGATCTTGGCCTAGGTCATGGAGGTTTGGCATCAAGGTAAGGCAGAGGGACGTGGGAGAAGGAAGGACGAGGGAGAAAACTAAGGACAAGATAGGGTTGTCTCCCGTGCCATTTTAAATCAAAACAATACATGAGAACTAGATGAGGCAATTCCTGAAGGAATTGCGTGTGAATGCTCCAATGCTGAAGTTGAACTGAAATGCTGACAGAATGTAGTATGACTGTAAGAATAGTTTGAACGTTGGAATGGCTCGAATGTTGAAGATAGTTAAAATTCTAGGAAACCCAGTATTTGGTTTGGAACTTGGGAAAGTGTTAGGTTGAATGTCCAGGATGAGTGGAATGTGTTGATGTTGGAATGGTTTGAATAAGTTGAAAAATGTGGGAATTGTGCAAAAAATGTCCCATTCATTTCAATGGGAATTTCCTGGAAATTTGGGAATTTTGGAAAAAGAGGGATTTTTTGGAAAATGATTAGGAGCAAAAATGTCCTGAATGAGCTGAATTGGTTGGTGTTGGAATTGTTTAAATCGGGCAAGAAATATTGAAGTAGTAAATGGTATTAGGGAATTTCAGGAAAATCTGTAATATTTTAGAAAATGGTTAAGTTAAAGTTAAAGTACCAATGATTGTTACACACACACTAGGTGTGGTGAAATGTGTCCTCTGCATTTGACCCATCCCCTTGTTCACCCCCTGGGAGGTGAGGGGAGCAGTGAGCAGCAGCGGTGGCCGCGCCCGAGAATCATTTTTGGTGATTTAACCCCCAATTCCAACCCTTGATGCTGAGTGCCAAGCAGGAAGGTAATGGGTCCAATTTTTATAGTCTTTGGTATAACTCGGCCGGGGTTTGAACTCACAACCTACCAATCTCAGGGCGGACACTGAGTAGGTGTGGTAAAAATGGTAAAAAACTTGATTGGTCTGAATGAGTTGTAATGGTTGGTGTTGAATTTTTCAAATCGGTCGAGAAATGTTGAAGTAGTAACATGTTGAAATGAGAAATGGTATTACGGAATTCCTGGAATCTCGGGAAAACCGGGAATTTTTTTAGTTCAAAGAACAACTTAGTTTTTTGTCCTGATTAAGAGGAATGTTTTGACGGTGGAATGGTTGAAGTGGGTTGAAAAATTTGGAAGGAGTAGTCGCCAGAATAAAGGGTGGAAATAGGGCTTTGGAAAACCAGGAATTCTGGAAAATCCTGGAATTTTTTTTACTTGGAAAAAAAGGTAGTTTGAATTTCCAGAATGGTGATATGTGTTGAAGGTGAAATGGTTTGAATAGGTTGAAAAATCTGGAAATGGTGGAAGTTTGAAAAATGGCCAATTTGTGCGTACCTCCAGCGTTCATTTGCCATAGCATTGTCCACAGCCATAGCCATGTTTTTTGTACCTTTTTGGATCCACGTGAGTATTTTGATTTGTAAGTTTTCTCAGGTAAGATTAGCTTCCTAGCATCACCTCCGTTGTTATACTTAGTAGTTTTTGTTCATAGCCCCTTTTTCCCTCCGTAGACGGAGCGTTTTTGAGTTATTGAAATTTTTGTTAGTTTAGAGGTCAGGTTAGTTCTGTTTTTGATAGCCTGTTTTGTTTCTCCCGTTTTTGGACCCCTTCCCTTGTCTGAATAAATATGTTTCTGAAAATCCTGATGGTAACGCCAGAAATGTCCCAAACCGTCCCAAAATAAGGAAAGATAATGATGCTCATTATCTTTCCTTATTTTGGGACGGTTGCTCTCACTACATTGGGTTCTTATTATTTATATTAGTTTTGAGCAAAATTTTACTAGATTTTAATATTCCACCACTCGGGTCCATTACAAATTCATTTTCAGTGGGGAAAAATGTCCCGGAAAACCTGGAATTCTGGGAAATCTGGGATATTTTGGAATTTGTCGAGAGAAAGCCCGCGATTCCCGAATAGGCTGAACAGTTTGAAGTTGGAACGGTTTGAATCGGGTGAAAAATGTGTAAGGTGGAGCGTGCTAAAATCTGGAGAAGAAGAAGTAGAGGAATAATAATAAATAGATGCATTTTGGTGTAGAAGACCATATGTGTGAATGCTTTGGAGCATTCACACAATAAGACACATTGGCATAGGAAGGTACCGTATTTTCCGCACTATAAGGCGCACCTAAAAACCACACATTTTCTCAAAAGCTGACAGTGCGCCTTATAACCCGATGCGCTTTATTACGATTCATTTTCATAAAGTTTCGATCTCGCAACTTCGGTAAACAGCCGCCATCTTTTTTCCCGGTAGAACAGGAAGCGCTTCTTCTTCTACGCAAGCAACCGCCAAGGAAAGCACCCGCCCCCATAGAACAGGAAGCGCTTCTTCTTCTACTGTAAGCAACCACCCGCCCCCGGAAGAAGAAGAAAAAACGCGCGGATATCACCGTACGTTTCATTTCCTGTTTACATCTGTAAAGACCACAAAATGGCTCCTACTAAGCGACAAGGATCCGGTTCATAAAAAGACGCAATCTCTCCATCCGCACACGGATTACTACCGTATTTCACAGCAACTGATATTCCTGTGAACCGCACTGTGGAACGGGAGCACGTACGGTGAATATTCGCACCACAGGGAATGAGAAGTCATCCTTCACTGTGGTTCTAGCTTGCCATGCTAACTTCCACCCATGGTGATATTCAAAAGGAAGACCTTGCCAAAAGAGACCTTTCCAGCCGGCGTCATCATAAAAGCTAACTCGAAGGGATGGATGGATGAAGAAAAGATGAGCGAGTGGTTAAGGGAAGTTTACGCGAAGAGGCCGGGTGGCTTTTTTCACACAGCTCCGAAGGCGAACACACCTTCACTAAGACGGGCAGACAGCGCCGGACGACATACGCCAACATTTGCCAGTGGATCGTAAATGCCTGGGCAGATATTTCGGTCACAACTGTGGTCCGAGCTTTCCGGAAGGCAGGATTCACAGAACAACAGCGACACTGACTCCGATGACTTCGACGAGACGGAACCGGCCATTTTGGATACCACGCTTGCGCAACTTTTCAATTCGGACACCGAAGACGAAGAATTCGAAGGATTTACGAATGAAGAATAACTTCAGAAGGTGAGCGCTATGTTTATTTTGTGTGTTGTGACATTAACGTTCGAGCAACATTATGTTGCTATTGCTCTACACCATTTTGAATTTTACTATGTTTGTGATTGCACATTTGCGTACATTTTGGGACAGAGTTGTTAGAACGCTGGTTTTCAATATATTATTAAAGTTTGACTGAACTATCTGACTGTTTTTTTGACATTCCCTTTAGCGCAGCGTAGGCGCGGCTTATAATCCGGGGCGGCTTATTGGTGGACAAAGTTATGAAATATGTAATTCATTGAAGGTGCGGCTAATAATCCGGTGCGCCTTATAGTGCGGAAAATACGGTATATGAAACTTTTGTTGAAGTAACGGTTTACACTCCCTGAAATGAACGCCTGCAGTTGAATAAATACATTTCCTCGGCAATATTTTACGTTAATAGGGTAATCATTTTTCATTTGGGTCGAGGTTAATCCTAATCCTAATCCTAACTCTTTTGGACTCTAATAGAAGGGTGTACAAAAACAACAAAGGCATCTTTTATGTGTAAAAGCCATGGCTGTCATGACCTCAGTCACTTTGAGCTGCTTTTCGAACTTGAGCGTCCCCGAAGAGCGTCTCCAAAACAAAACATGTCCTCTCTGATTAGTACCACCACAGTCTTTTCAGATTTGCCTCAATTGTTGTCTTTTCCGCACGTCTGATAAAAGCCAACTCAATTTCTTTGGCTCAGTTCCACTAATTAGCTGCTGTTAATATGTTTTCCCTCTTATGGCGTCAACTAATTAACTCAGTGGTAACTCTTTCCCTAATTGGATAAAGGACTTGAGGTCACTTCTATTTGGTTGTTTCCTTTTAAAACCTTGACGTCAACTATTGCCAACAACAAACCACTGGAGTTGCTCTTTATGACAACAAGGCTCTGCAGGTTTAATAAGAATCAGAAGAAGTTCCAAAATGTCAGACACTGCGGTATCATTATTCACAGTAAATGGGATTGTTCTGCCGCCTCTCGCCGGGCTGACCCTCGTGGGCCTTTTGTGCGGCGACGATGCGGAGGATTGACATAATTTACAGCTTGTAAAAATGCATGCAATTGGATTTGCGCAACCAATGTTGACTTTTTCCAATATAATGCAATATCAAGCACAACGAGAGACACCATACAGTAGGAATGGTAAACACAACGAGATGACATCCTCTAATTTGCAAAGTTGGCCATGACGCATGTGCATGTAATTCTTACGGACACTGTGGGGGAGTCAACAAATGAGCAAAAAATATGAAAAGCAAAACAAATAGAAATTTGAATGGCAACACTTTGTCCTCTTATTCTCTAGCACATTTTTTTCTTTAAAAAATACAGAGGCACACCAACAGCAGAAAACGTTAAAAATGAAACTCCACCAGGTCGTCGTGCTTTAGTTCTTGTTTTGCGCTGTTATTTTGGTGGCCCTTCCTGTTTTGTTGGTGTTTTCCTGTAGCAATTTCACGTCTTCCTTTGAGCGCTACTCCCCGCACCTGCTTTGTGTTAGCGAGCAAGAGTATTAAAGTTGTCGCTGTCCTTCTTTGTGGGGACATTGTTGATTGCCAAGTCATGTACGGATGTACTTTGTGAACCCGTCTCTGCTACACATGCAAGTTTTTGCTGTCGTCCAGCATTCTGTTTCTGTTTATTTTGTAGCCAGTTCAGTATTACTTTAGTTTTGAATAGCCATCCCTATGCTTCAATGCCTTTTCCTTTCCCTTTTGTTCATTTTTGATTTAAGGGTTACATACCGTTTTACCTTTTGCATATTGGGTTCACGACAAACCGTTCTCATCTCACCCGACACATTTCGACTTTTATTACATGGTTACCCTGCCGAGCTCTACACAGGACAGACATTAAGGAACGGCACATTTTTTGCGGAATATAATTATTGATTTGCAAAAAATTTTTTTTGGACCAATTAGGTGAAGTTGCATAATTTCTCACAACACACCAGACAATATCTGGTGTGCCGTGTTTTTCAACCACAAAACAGTGGTTGAAAAACACTGCTCTAGCAGACCAGATGTGTCAAAAAGCTGAGTTACAATGGAGTTGTCACAATCAATCAATCAATCAATCAATCAATGTTTATTTATATAGCCCTAAATCACAAGTGTCTCAAAGGGCTGCACAAGCCACGACGGCATCCTCGGTTCAGAGCCCACATAAGGGCAAGGAAAAACTCACAACCCAGTGGGATGTCAATGTGAATGACTATGACAAACCTTGGAGAGGACCGCAGATGTGGGTGACCCCCACCCCTCCCTCTTGGGTAGACCGGATGCAATGGACGTCGAGTGGGTCTAGCATAATATTGTGAAAGTCCAGTCCATATTGGATCTAACATAATAGTGAGAGTCCAGTCCATAGTGGGGCCAGCAGGAGACCATCCCGAGCGGAGACGGGTCAGCAACGCAGAGATGTCCCCAACCGATGCACAGACGAGCGGTCCACCCCGGGTCCCGACTCTGGACAGCCAGCACTTCATCCATGGCTACCGGACCTGTGCCCCCTCTCCACAAGGGAGAGGGGGGCAGAGGAGAAAAGAAAAGAAACGGCAGATGAACTGGTCTATAAGGGGGTCTATTTAAAGGCTAGAGTATACAAATGAGTTTTAAGATGAGACTTAAATGCTTCTACTGAGGTAGCGTCTCTAACTGTTACCGGGAGGGCATTCCATAGTACTGGAGCCCCAATAGAAAACGCTCTACAGCCCGCAGACTTTTAAGGTACATGTAACGACGGGGTCACATTTTACTGCACGGATCGTTCTCCCAAGATGCAGCAGGAACTCCGTAGGTAAGGTGCGGGTGAGACAATGATTCAAACATGCAAAAATACAAAAAGACAGAAAAGCGTGCCGATAGCGTGAGAGCTATGGCGAAGCTTAGCACAGGAACAGGAATCAAAGATGGTAGAAATACTTAACGCAACGTATTGCATGGAAGCAAATAGTAGACGTCGTCACCGTTGCGTGGTGCAAACAAGAAAGCCAGACCGAGGGTGGCAAAAACGGGAGTAAGTAGCTTCTGATTAGTGCCCGGCAGCAGGTGAGCGTCCCGGATACTAATCAGAGGCAGGTGAAACTAGTCAGCACCCATGGTAATCAAAACACACAAACTCAAGGGTGCTAAAAACAGAATGGAGTCAAAATCAAATAACACATGATCCGGGAAACGGATCATAACAGTACATTTACAGACACTCCCATTATAAGGTGTTTATGAGCTAGTGCAAACAGGAAGTTCCAAATTTATTTGTGGGGGTATAAAAGTGTACATGACAGGCTGCCACAAATTAACGAATGCATGGAGTTCAAACCTTTACTGTAAAAACAAACAAACGACTATTTATTAATCCCAGCACTGCAAACAACACCAAACATCATTAGGTGCCATGAGCAAACACTTTGCTGTACCCGCTAAATCAGGGCTATTCAACTGAATTGGTTTGGGGGCCACATTTCCAGAAAGCTAAGGACCGGGGGGGAACTTGTCTTATTTTGTAAAGTCCGTAAAACCAGCGTCCTATACAGTAGACATTTGATTTTGGTCTATTTATTTTTCCAGTGTTTTGCTGTTTAAAGACCTTCTGCAAAAAAGCTAGTCAGAGATCCTCTCTATTACAGCTAGGATTTTTGAGAAGTTTTTTTTAACTTACCGTATTTTTCGGACTACAAGGCGCACTTAAAATCCTTTTTTTCCCTCAAAACTCGACAGTGCGCCTTATAACCCGGTGCGCCTAATGTACGGAATAATTCTGGTTTTGCTTACCGACCTGGAAGCTATTTTATTTGGTACATGGTGTAATGGTAAGTGTGACCAGTAGATGGCAGTCAAATATAAGAGCTACGTGTAGACTGCAATATGATGGCAATATGACTCAAGTAAACAACACCAACATTTTATTTGTTCCATTGAAAATAAAGACTATTACACACGGCACTCAGATATCTATCAAAATGTTTTAGTACGACTTTGGTAAGCTATGAAGCCGCACCGCTTGATGGATTGTTGGCGCTTTAAACATACAAGCATTATTAAGATGTATGCACATATTATTTTTTGAATAGCACAAATGGGAAAAAAGAGAGGACCTAAAATGGAACCTTGAGGAACACCACTACTATATCAAATAAGTTACTTGCTGCATCTGAAGTAAACAAGCTACAGCAACACTTTAGTTACATAAATCATATTACAGAAAAAGTGTAACTGTCAAAAAGGAGAAGACTTAAAGGGATACCTTGAGGAACGCCTCAGTCATGTAAATAACAATTTTGGACCCCAGTGTTTTATGTTTGCCAATGAAGTAAATTAATTAACTTATATTATGTTCTACATATGGTGAATGTTTATATTCAACTTGGAGAAAGTGAACCACCGGGTTTAAGTAAACAATGGTTGAGCCTAGAGATGTCCGATAATATCGGCCTGCCGATATTATCGGCCGATAAATGCGTTAAAATGTCATATCGGAAATTATCGGTATCAGTCTTTTTATTATCGGTATCGTTTTTGTTTTTTTTGTTTTTTAATTAAATCAACATAAAAAACACAAGATACACTTACAATTAGTGCACCAACCCAAAAAACCTCCCTCCCCCATTTACACTCATTCACACAAAAGGGTTGTTTCTTTCTGTTATTAATATTCTGGTTCCTACATTATATATCAATATATATCAATACAGTCTGCAGGGATACAGTCCGTAAGCACACATGATTGTGCGTGCTGCTGGTCCACTAATAGTACTAACCTTTAACAGTTAATTTTACTCATTTGCATTAATTACTAGTTTCAATGTAACTGTTTGTATATTGTTTTACTTTCTTTTTTATTCAAGAAAATGTTTTTAATTTATTTATCTTATTTAATATTTTTTTTTTTTTTTTAAAGTACCTTATCTTCACCATACCTGGTTGTCCAAATTAGGCATAATAATGTGTTAATTCCACGACTGTATATATCGGTTGATATCGGTATTGGTAATTAAAGAGATGGATAATATCGGAATATCGGATATCGGCAAAAAGACATTATCGGACATCCCTCGTTGAGCCCGTAATAAATTAAGAGCCTTAGTTGGACATTCACATGTGGACTGGAATTAGCTCTCTCACGAGAAGAAGCAATAAAACCAGGCTTCGGAATGCAAAAGTGATAGCTCTATCCTGGAGGAGAGATTCCTTGCTAATGTTAACGTCAACCTACAAGGTATTGGTATACATCTGTTGTCTTCCCAGTCACTTACACACATGGTCAGGATGCGTTCTCCTGACTTAGCACACACACACAGAGACAGGAAAGAGGAATATAAAACTGATGGTTTGGCTTCTCCAAGTTAGGAGGATTATATATTTTTGACTTTCTCCACTAGGTACTGCAGTCCTGAATAATGACGCTCGCTTGTAATAAAGCAACTTTTGGTTCAGTAAAGCGTCTCCGAATTCTCTTTTGATCTCAGGCAGCCGCACTGCCGTGTCGTCCTTCTGTCCAAACGAGGATGACAAGACCAGAAATACACATCACTAGTAAGGTTCAAATGTCAACGTAAGGATTTGCCAATGTGTTGAAAGTGGACCAAGTTCCTCTGTACAACAGGATCACTGTAGGGATGTCTGATAATGGCTTTTTGACGATATCCGAAATTCCGATATTGTTTAACTCTTTAATTACCGATACCGATATCAACCGATACCGATATCAACCGATATATACAGTCGTGGAATTAACACATTATTATGCCGAATTTGGACAACCAGGTATGGTGAAAATAAGGTACTTTTAAAAAATAATAATAAAATAAAATAAGATAAATAAATTAAAAACATTTTCTTGAATAAAAAAGAAAGTAAAACAATATAAAAACAGTTACATAGAAACTAGTAATAAATGAAAATTGGTACATTTAACTGTTAAAGGTTAGTACTATTAGTGGACCAGCAGCACGTACAATCATGTGTGCTTACGGACTGTATCCCTTGCAGACTGTATTGATATATATTGACATATAATGTAGGAACCAGAATATTAATAACAGAAAGAAACAACCCTTTTGAGTGAATGAGTGTGAATGAGTATAGATGGGGGAGGGAGTTTATTTGGGTTGGTGCACTAATTGGAAGTGTATCTTGTGTTTTTTTATGTTGATTTAATAAAAAAAATAAAAAAATAACCCCCCCCCCAAAAAACGATACCGATAATAAAAAAAACAATAATTTCCGATATTGCATTTTAACGCATTTATCGGCCGATAATATCCGCATGCCGATATTATCGGACATCTCTAGATCACTGTATTGTTTTTAGGCATTTGCTGCAAAAATATTTGTCAACCAAGTTTTGAACTGACCAGAATTGCCCCCCAAGCCGCCAGTTGAATAGCACTGCTTTAAACTGTGTGTCTCTCAGGCGTCTTCAACCGGTAAGTACTTTTACATTGTTCTAGTATAATTTTTATATGACTCTATTTACAGTTGACAGATGGAATGTTGAAATGTGTTATTTTTCCAGCTGCTTGATCTATTATTTATTTGTTGTTTCTACCTCTGTGATGGAGACGCACATATCCACAACGCGGTATAAACCCACTGATACCACCAAGGCTTCCAAATGCTCCGCTAACCCCCACCTCCTGTTGTTCCCACACCCACACATGCCCCCAATTACCCTGCGAGCTCCACATGTGCAACATCGTTAATAAGAGCCACTAATAATGGTGGGCGAGTCCCATTGGCCATGAGTGAGCTTTGTGACTAATTACAGTAATTGTATTGGAGTCATGCTCATTAAATATGAAAATTGTGTGCTGTGTGAAATGAATGACTTTTCATGGATCAACCTTGTATGGACAGACCGAAAATTAATTAAGAGGGGAGGTTGTTTTTTTTCTGTTGCCCCATTAACCACCACTGACACCTTTTCTCTGTGTGTTTGCAATGTTTATTATTACTTTTTTTTTCATTACGCTTGACCTGCTTGCCCATGAAACGTGGGAATGCAACCACATGTTATTGTTGTACGTTTCTTTTTTGTCAATTTTACAATTGCGGTTAAACAGGGGCCACACCGTTTATACAAATACATAAATAAACAATAATTACATTTCTCATAACTAGTTAAGTCATTTTTGGTTCACCAATGAGATGAGATGAGATTATTATTTTTTGCTGCAGCTATTACATATACTGCTTTATTGTACATGGTAATTGGGATTTGTTATATATTGTATACATTATATAACAATATAATATAATATAATAATATAATATGTCAGTATATTTTATATACTGTATATATAATATCTAAATATGACATATGTTTTATTTTATATTGCTACTATGGTACATTTTTAGTCTACTTTACACCTGCATTATCGTTTCCATCCTTACCCTTTCCATCCTTTGTAGCTACTGTGTGGAACAATTTCCCTTGTGGATCAATAAAGTTTGTCTAAGTCCAAGTCTAATTGTCTGACTACTTTTGCTTAATACATTCCATAATTTAATTCCATATACTGAAAAACTAAAGGTTTTAAGTGTTATACGTGCATACAGATGTTTTTCTTTAGGTTATATTTCTCCTCTTTTGTTGAAAAGTAATGTACGTTTTTGGGTGGCAGGTTATTGTTTGCTTTGTGCATAATTTTAGCTGTTTGCAAATGCACCAAATAATGGGTTTGAATGTTATCTAGCACCAACATTATGGACGATTTTTGTAACAGTTAGTGAATAAAGCGCATTGTAATTATTTCCCCATATTTCAACACAATAACCCAGATATGGTAACACTAGTGAGCAGTAGAGAATATGGAGACATTTTTGGTCCAGAATATATTTAGCTTTATTCTTTATTTAAGTGTTTCCTGCTACTTTATGTTGTATTTTTATATGAGATTTCCAGATCATTTGATCATTTATTATTACACCCAAAATTTGTATTTATTTCACCCTTTCAATGTCTACTCCATTTACTTTCTCTTCTGCTGTTACCGAAAAAAAAACATTTTTAGTTTTACTGTGATTCAAAGAGTCTGTTTTTAGTATTTCCTGTGGGCTGTTGCACAAGCTGTGAGAGGTTTCTCCTGCCGCTTGTATAATCACAATTAACATTTAAATTGCCAAAAACAATAACTTCATTGTTCAAGTCACAGGCATTAAACATACATTTTAACTGAACATAGAAATCTACCTTTGCAGTTGGATGGCGGTACAGACAGATCAAAACAAAGGACATATCAGTTGATGATGTAACCTCCACCCCAGCACATTCTAGCTCAACTTCCGCTGGCCATTCAATCGGTTTGCGTTGAAAGGCGCTTTTAATGTACAACAGATCAACCCCACCCTTTGCTTTAACCATGTCCTTTCCAAAAACATTGTAGCCTCAGCCTGACATGTTAACCAGAGCTTCTCGAGACGAGCATTTAAGCCAAGTCTCTGTCAGCCCCAAAAAGTTAATGTTTGAGTTACCCAGTAGATGTTCTAGCTCTTTGTGTTTGTTAACCATGCTTCCGGTATATAAATGTCCACAGAACAGTCCTCGAACTTTGCACCGTGGGTCCCGTCTGATTAATTTGTGTCTGAAAAAATTTGGCGGAGCAGTGTTTTTTGAAAACTGAGTTTCTAGGTTTTGCCTCTGTGGAAGACCGGGGTGACAACCGACAATGGGTGTTGTTGTGCCGTCAACGCGGCGCCGCTAACAAACGTGCATCGGATGGTCTTGCAGGAGAATGCCGTTGTTGTCCTGAGACACGCTACAACATCCCAGGGTAAAAACAGCCGATGTCCGTTCAGACGGACGATCGTCACAGCTCGCGAGTCGACGGTGGTGGTCTGTTGAGCTTGTGCAACACTCAACTATAAGCTGCAAGGCGTTGTGCAGTCAACGCGGAACCGCTGATAGCCGGGGTCAAGTAGCTGATCATGTTTTACACCTTCATCATTCAGTCTGTCCTGTGCACCTCCATCACTGTCTGCAACCAAGCTGAACTGACACAGACTGCAACGGGCAATCAGGGTTGCAGAAAAGCTCATCGGTGTTGACCTTCCCCTTATCTTAGACTTATACCGGTCCAGGGTCAGGAAATGGAGGGATAGCATCACTGCAGACCCCTCACACTCTGGTCACAAACTGTTCAAACATAAAAGCGTTACAAATCACTGTACGCCAAAACAACCCATCATAAGAACAGTTCCCCCCCCCCAGGCTTTCACTCTGATGAACGCTAAACAGTCCCAGAGTGTCACACTTGTTGCTGTGAAATAACCCTGGAACTAATCTGTCACTGTGAATGTATTGACTCAACCCCGACGGGATCACCACCTTATCGTGGTGGGGCACTTTGCGCGTCTCCATGACCCCTAGAGCTATGTCGGCTGGAGTCTTGTACTCCTGGCAGGGTTACCCAAGCCGAACAGGTCGAAGGGTAGAGTCCAGACTAAGAGTGATCCCGAAGACCTCAACGGTGGAGCAGGCAGAAGATGGTAGCAGTGAGAAGCACCACAATGGCTGTAAAAGCGGACGAAGGCTAAGGGAGCACACCCTGACAGAAAAGCAAGCTGGTGGCGGCAAGCTTTGAGGCGGTTTCCCAAAAACCTGGATTCCGGCAGCTTCCTGCAGTTGTAAGAAGATGCCGGTCGTCTAGGGTCTCCCTTGCCACTGGAACAATCTTCTTACAATCAAGGTAGTGGCGTTGGGAAAAGCGCACCCCTCATGCCACTCTAAAAACCATCATTGCGCAGGTATCTTCTTTACCTGAGTCTCCGACCTCAGATCCAGGATCGGACTTTTCAAACATCAGCAGACTCATAAATAAAAGAAGATGGTCATCATCGAATCGATGGACAACTATAAGCAATTGACTCATGTTCACTTCATCATCCCTTTGCTCTATTCTTCTCTGCGCTATTCTCCTACTAAAGGTTAAGTTAAAGTCCCAACGATAGTCACACACACACTGGGTGTGGTGAAATTATCCTCAGCATTTGACTCATCCTCATGTTCACCCCCTGGGAGGTGAGGGGAGCAGTGAGCATCAGCGGTGGCCGCGGTCGGGAATCATTTGGTGATTTAACCCGCAATTCCAACCCTTGATGCTGAGTGCTAAGCAGAGAGGCAATGGCTCCCATTTTTGTATAGTCTTTGGTATGACTCGGCCGGGGTTTGAACTCACGACCTTCCAGTCTTAGGGCGGACACTCTAACCACATGGCCACTGAGCAGGTTTAGCCATGTACATATTAATTATTGAAGTACTTCTATATATATTAGTTATTATTTAAATATGTATTGTTTACATTGTACAAATAGACAAAGTCTACCAAGTCAAATTCGTCGTGTGTTAAGCATACCTGGCCAATAACGCTGATCCTGCTTCTGCTTCAGTATGGTGACACACTTAAAAAAATTATATAACAATATACTATATGATACACAGTTTTTTTCAATTGCTTACACACTACATTTTAAATTTTCACAAAGTCAACAAAGTCTACACACAGTAAACAAAACCACTGCACAGATTTGCCTAATATTAAGCATAGACTCTGCTTCACAGTTTTTGCGAAATATTACACAATGCTTTACACACACCTTCCATCTTGCACACATATAAGTATTGTGATACACACATCTTCACATCTTGCACACATATAACGGTTGTGATACACCCATCTTCACTCTTTGCACACACTAGGATTGTGATTTTTTATCAAACCTTGCTGTTGCCTAAGTCTGCACATGTAGCCTATACTCTATGCTGTCATTTTTATTTATCTCCAGATTTTTTTACAAACCTTTTTATTTGTCTCAGATTTAAATGTGTACTGCGTGTCATTGTTGACTACTGTGATATGTTACTTTACCTGACTGTGGTAAAAATACATATTTTCAGTTTGCAGCATCATTGTTGACAAGTTCTTGAAAACACTACAGGATATTTTTACTTTCTCTTTAGGTCTTTACGTATAGGCCCACTTCAAAGTAAACAATGACGATTGCTATGGATTTGCCGATATATTTTGTCAAGTTACAGTAATCATTCATCACATATGCGAAAAAGGTCAAGCAAAATGCCCCAAACCTGTGATTTCTTATAGTAAAATAGGGTTTTTTACAAATGTGTTTTGTATTTATCACTGTTCTGGGTAACTCACTCCAATAGTGTCTTATCATTTGAAGTCTGTATTAGTGAGATGACAATAAAACTGCGTTTTTAAAAATGCTTGCTTTTATTCGGATGACTGGGCATATGTTTTGAACGAGTTGTGTCATTTTGCAAATAATCCAGGAATTTGTGTATATCTTTTGGAAAAAGACACACATTTAGTAAAATTGTATGTAAGCAAATGGAAACAAATGTAATATAATACAATATAATATATTGCAATACAGATGTTTGTGTTGTGATCCGCTGCCCGGATCATATTTTTTATTTACGTTTTCAAGATACTTGTGTTTTTGGTTAGTTTTGGACTCCTTGAGTACCTGTTTTGTACACTTGAGTTTGTTGCCATGGCTACTTATTATTTTCACCTGCCGCGTTTGTTCCCGACACGCACCTGTTTGTCATCACTGACATTATTATTTAAGTCTGTCCTCCCTGTCATTCGTTCTGGCTTCGTACTGTGACGACCGGGGCGCATTGTGATGAGGGGTTTGTTCTCTCAGGATGCAACGGACTTCGGACACAGCGTGAAGGTAAAATAAATGATTTATTTACCGGAATAAATTATACTGGAACAAAGAAAAGGGTGCTCATAGCACATAAGGCAAAAACTAAAAGAGCTAGCATGGGAGCTAGAAGGTAAAAACTAACAAAGATAAGCGTGGAAGCTAACAGGTACCGAGCCAGAACCAAAGTCGTAGTTTGTTTTCATGCAACAGTTGACGACTTTGGTTCTGGCTCGGTACCTGTTAGCTTCCACGCTTATCTTTGTTAGTTTTTACCTTCTAGCTCCCATGCTAGCTCTTTTAGTTTTTGCCTTATGTGCTATGAGCACCCTTTTCTTTGTTCCAGTATAATTTATTCCGGTAAATAAATCATTTATTTTACCTTCACGCTGTGTCCGAAGTCCGTTGCATCCTGAGAGAACGAACCCCTCATCACAATGCGCCCCGGTCGTCACAGTACGAAGCCAGAACGAATGACAGGGAGGACAGACTTAAATAATAATGTCAGTGATGACAAACAGGTGCGTGTCGGGAACAAACGCGGCAGGTGAAAATAATAAGTAGCCATGGCAACAAACTCAAGTGTACAAAACAGGTACTCAAGGAGTCCAAAACTAACCAAAAACACAAGTATCTTGAAAACGTAAATAAAAAATATGATCCGGGCAGCGGATCACAACAGTTTGGTCACATCACCAGTCCCTATCAAATATAGCAGAGAGACAGCTCTTATCGCAAAATACTTTTAAATTGGGGCACTCTTAAGTTAAGGTACAACTGTATTTAAAAAAAAAAAAAAAAAAAAAACTTCAATAATGCTTACTTTTTATTATTTACCAACATTTTTACATCACTTGATGTAGAAGTCACTACATCAAAATATATTTGCATCATCTCCAGGGATTTAAGCAGCTGTCAGCTTGCCCAGACCCTAGACAACCGAGGACCCGTCCCCCCCTCACCCTCCTGCCCAGTCCCTGCAAATTATGTGCGAATCCACTGCAATGCAAATCACAGAAACACATAACGGAGGAGAAGCACTTGGAGGTCAAATGCTAACAATGTTCTATGTTGACAGTCTTTCTGATACTAAAATAAGTAAATTGTGCACATATCAGCCATAAAAATGATAAACTTACTAGTAATCACTGAGGAGTGCTTATTTGAATGCATGTTAACCCGCCAGTTCCATTTGTAGCCTGCTTAATAAGTTACCACCAGTGTAATGTAACTTCACTTGAGCCGACCCTAACGCAGTAAGAACCCCATGAGAGGTCTGCAGCTGTTGCACCCCCTCTGAAAACTTCTCAGCTGTCCTCAGGAGAAAAGCGCACCGACAGAAGTGAGAACACCCCTCATGTTTCAGCAAACATTTTTATGACATAAGCGGTAGAAAATGGATGGATGGAATACCCTTTTAAGGGACAATACTATAGAAAAAAAACTTAGATGCAGCCATTCATTGTGTTATTTCATGTCTACATGGCTCTCATAACTCAAAACAATTATTTGTATGGTCTTTAAAGGGAATCTGCACTTTTTGGGAATTTTGCCTATCATTCATAAAAATCCTTATGTAGTACAAGCACACATATGTTTTTCTTTTTTAAGGCATTCTAAATATCAAATACATGCATTGAAAAGTACGCTTACAATGGAGCATATGGGAGTTGATCTATTCTGCCTATAAAGCCCTTAAACATAATCCAAACACCTCCATTAAGGCTTTATATACAAAACTCAAACCAGTGAAGTTAGCATGTTGTGTAAATCGTAAATAAAAACAAAATACAATGATTTGTAAATCCTTTTCAGCTTATAATCAATTGAATAGACTGCAAAGACAAGATACTTAATGTTCGAACTGATTGCAAATAATCATTAACTTAGAATTTAATGGCAGCAACACATTGCAAAAAAGTTGGCACAGGGGCATTTTTACCACTGTGTTACATGGCCTTTCCTTTTAACAACACTCAGTAAACATTTGGGAACTGAGGAGACCAATTTTTTAAGCCTTTCCGGTGGATTTTTGCTTGGTGTACAGCTTAAGTGGTTCAACAGTCCGGGGTCTCTGTTGTGGTATTTTACGCTTCATAATACACCACACATTTTCAATGGGAGACAGGTCGGGACTGCAGGAAGGCCAGTCTAGTACCCGCACTCTTTTCCTATGAAGCCACGCTGATGTAACACGTGGCTTGGCATTGTCTTGCTGAAATAAGCAGGAGTGTCCATGATAACGTTGCTTGGATGGCAACATATGTTGCTCAAAACCTGTATGTACCTTTCAGCATTAATGGCGCCTTCAGAGATGTGTAAGTTACCCATGTCTTGGGCACTAATACACCCCCATACCATCACTGATGCTGTCTTTTTAACTTTGCGCCTATAACATGGTTCTATTCCTCTTTGGTCCGGAGGACACAACGTCCACAGTTTCCAAAACAATTTGAAATGTGAACTCGTCAGACCACAGAACACTTTTCCACTTTGTATCAGTCCAACTTAGATGAGCTCGGGCCCAGCCTTTCTGAGTGTTGTTGATAAATGGCTTTCGCTTTGCTTAGTAGAGTTTTAACTTGCACTTACAGATGTAGCGACAAACTGTAGTTACTGACAGTGGTTTTCTGAAGTGTTCCTGAGCCCATGTGGGTATCCTTTACACACTGATGTCGCTTTTTGTTGCAGTACCGCCTGAGGAATCGAAGGTCACGGGCATTCAATGTTGCTTTTCGACCTTGCTGCTTACGTGCAGTGATTTCTCCAGTTTCTCTGAACCTTTTGATGATATTACAGACCGTAGATGATGAAATCCCTAAATTCCTTGCAATAGCTCATTGAGAAATGTTGTTCTTAAACTGTTGGACAATTTGCTCACGCATTTATTCCACAAAGTGGTGACCCTCACCCCATCCTTGTTTGTGAATGACTGAGCATTTCATGGAAGCTGCTTTTATGCCCAATCATGGCACCCACCTGTTCCCAATTAGCCAGTTCACCTGTGGGATGTTCCAAATAAGTGTTTGATGAGCATTCCTCAACTTTCTCAGTCTTTTTTGCCACTTTTGTGGCAGCTTTTCTTAAACATGTTGCAGGCATCAAATTCCAAATGAGCTAATATTTGCAGAAAATAAGGTTTACCGGTTTGAACTTTAAGTATCTTGTCTTTGCAGTGTATTCAATTGAATATAGGTTGAAAAGGATTTGCAAATCATTGTATTCGGTTTTCATTTACCATTTACACATTGGCCAACTTCCCTGGTTTTGGGTTTTGTACATGATGTAAGTATATACAGTATGTAATGTAGTAACGGGTACATTTATAATAACATTTAATATTTTATGTATTTGACTTATTTTAAGCATATGCGGCGCATTCATTTAAAAAAATGCAACACGACGTTCACTTTTTTTCCCCAACAACATCACTGATTATTACTCACTGTAGACTTCATGAGGGCCAACAAACATGATAAAACATCACTTACTGTACAATGTCTGCTGCCACTTGGATGCCGACTGCTAGGCTGTTCATATATTCCTTTAGATGAAGAATGACTCATAATCCTCACGAAGAAAAGGGGGTTGGAACCAAGCGTCTTTTCGTGTCGTTCTCACCATTCCTTGGTCTAAATTGGCTGTCAAAGTTGAAAACTTGTCGTAATACGTCCTCGTCCTTCTACTTTCCCGGTGAGAGGCAATTTATTGTGTTTTATGGTTGGAATAGAGGACCTCCCATTGGTTGTGTTGTAGGCAGACTTGTATTTACGTTTATTTACAAGAATGCTGTTACGAACTCGCATGGCTGCGGTAGTTGTGACCCTAAGATGCAGGAGACAGGAGGACGAGGTGCAGGTAAGGAAATTATTCAATTTTAATAAACACTGCATTTGCACACAGAATGCAGCTAACAGTCAGTAGCAAAGCAACACAGATCAGCTAAATAATCCTCCAGCTCTGACTGGAGGGCGAGGCATGCACAAACAGAAGCCAGCTGATTGGCAACCACGACCAGGTGTGGCCAGGCTGCCAATCAGCGACAGGTGAGGGGAAAAGCGCTCAGGGAGAAGACAGGACAATGGAACCAAAATAAGAGCGCTGACCAGGAAATAAACACGAACCAAGGAAACAAAAGAACATGTGGCACCTGACATGACAGATCGTCACAAAATACATAGAAAAACCCAAATGTCCTTATTTTTTTAGGTGGCACACGTAACCTTATTTGGCCCCATGCCACTTATTTTGCAGCTATAGCTACTGAATCATTGGGAATCTTTGTTTTGGCATTTGAGTCCGCAGGCAAAACATTCAAGTTTTTTAATTGGGGACACATTTTTGGCAAACATTCTTGTTGAAAACCGAATCCTACGAAAAGTGAGGCTTACCCAATGCAAGACGTCGTGTCATGCTCCACGAACCAGGAAGTAGCCTGCTATTTCCACTGGCATTTGTCCACCATGGGCATAGGAACCGCACTGCAAAAAGTCAGTGTTCAAAAACAAGAAAAAAAAAATACAAAAGTTAGGAGCATTTTACTTGAACGAAGCAAAATGATCTGCCAATAGAACAAGAACATTTGGCTTGTCAAGACTTTCCAAAACAAGTAAAATTAGCTAACCTCAATGTACCCAAAAATACCGTATTTTCCGCACTATAAGGCGCACCGGATTATTAGCCGCACCTTCAATGAATGGCATATTTCATAACTTTGTCCACCAATAAGCCGCCCCGGACTATAAGCCGCGCCTACGCTGCGCTAAAGGGAATGTCAAAAAAACAGTCAGATAGGTCAGTCAAACTTTAATAATATATTAAAAACCAGCGTTCTAACAACTCTGTTCACTCCCAAAATGTACGCAAATGTGCAATCACAAACATAGTAAAATTCAAAATAGTGCAGAGCAATAGCAACATAATGTTGCTCGAACGTTAATGTCACAACACACAAAATAAACATAGCGCTCACTTTCTGAAGGTATTCTTCATTCGTAAATCCTTCGTCTTCGGTGTCCGAAGTGAAAAGTTGGGCAAATTTACGATCCACTGGCAGATGTTGGCGTCGTCTGGCGCTGCCTCCTCGTCTTAGTGAAGGTGTGTTCGCCTTCTGTCATCCATTGTTCCCACGCAGTTAGCAGTCTAGCTTCGAATGCCCTGTTGACACCAATATCTAGCGGCTGGAGGTCTTTTGTCAATCCACCCGGAATGACGGCGAGTATTGAATTAAGCGCGTAAGCGTGTCTCTCAATGTGCTGTTATGAGCTAGCAAATATAACAACTACACTACCCAGCATGCAACGATAGTTACGAGCATGCGCGGTAGCCCTGAGAAGCGTTGTATGCTGGCAGTTAGAATGTGGTTATGAGCACGCTGTGAGTAAACGTTGAGAACTCAGTTAACACGCCTCGTCTGCATTATTTATAATTAGACAGACAACACACTTAATAGGAGCCATTTTGGGGTCTTTACATAAACACACAAATGGAAATGAAACGTCACATATCCCAGCATGCACCGCGCGCTTCTTCTACGGGGAAAAAAGATGGCGGCTGTTTACCGTAGTTGCGAGACCTAAACTTTATGAAATGAATCTTAATATTTATCCATATATAAAGCGCACCGGGTTATAAGGCGCACTGTCAGCTTTTGAGAAAATTTGTGGTTTTTAGGTGCGCCTTATAGTGCGGAAAATACGGTACCTTAAAATAAGTATTTTCTCACTAATAACAAGTGCAATTTTCTTGATAGAAAAAACAAATATGAGACCTTTTTTCTCAATATGTTGAAAAATATTCTTAAATTAAGTAAATGCTAGTGCCATTATCTTGACATAATGATATGCGCTCGGCATTACATTTCTTGCATTTTCCCATTGATAACATGACATCATCGCGCCAAGTGCGTGCTCTTTCGCAAGGAATATATATATATATATATATATATATATATATATATATATATATATATATATATATATATATACACTGCATATTTACAGCCCGGGTCCCGACCAAATTTTTTTTTATTGTAATTTTGAAGAATTTCTCTGAATGTGCATGAACTATTTCTGTTCAAAATTGTTTTAAATGTCACATGTTAAACGTCTGGCAGAGTCTCCTGTCAGAGAGAGTTTCAATTCCCACCTCCGGAAGAACTTTGAACATGTCACGAGGAAGGTGCTGGACATTGAGTCCGAGTGGACCATGTTCCGCACCTCTATTGTCGAGGCGGCTGATTGGAGCTGTGGCCGCAAGGTAGTTGGTGCCTGTCGTGGCGGTAATCCTAGAACCCGTTGGTGGACACCGGCGGTGAGGGATGCCGTCAAGCTGAAGAAGGAGTCCTATCGGGTTCTTTTGGCTCATGGGACTCCTGAGGCAGCGGACAGGTACCGACAGGCCAAGCGGTGTGCGGCTTCAGCGGTCGCGGAGGCAAAAACTCAGACATGGGAGGAGTTCAGGGAAGCCATGGAAAACGACTTCCGGACGGCTTCGAAGCGATTCTGGACCACCATCCGCCGCCTCAGGAAGGGGAAGCAGTGCACTACCAACACCGTGTATGGTGCGGATGGTGTTCTGCTGACCTGGACTGCGGAAGTTGTGGATCGGTGGAGGGAATACTTCGAAGACCTCCTCAATCCCACCAACACGTCTTCCTATGAGGAAGCAGTGCCTGGGGAATCTGTGGTGGGCTCTCCTATTTCTGGGGCCGAGGTTGCTGAGGTAGTTAAAAAGCTCCTCGGTGGCAAGGCCCCGGGGGTGGATGAGATCCGCCCGGAGTTCCTTAAGGCTCTGGATGCTGTAGGGCTGTCTTGGTTGACAAGACTCTGCAGCATCGCGTGGACATCGGGGGCAGTACCTCTGGATTGGCAGACCGGGGTGGTGTTTCCTCTCTTTAAAAAGGGGAACCGGAGGGTGTGTTCTAACTATCGTGGGATCACACTCCTCAGCCTTCCTGGTAAGGTCTATTCAGGTGTACTGGAGAGGAGGCTACGCCGGATAGTCGAACCTCGGATTCAGGAGGAACAGTGTGGTTTTCGTCCTGGTCGTGGAACTGTGGACCAGCTCTATACTCTCGGCAGGGTCCTTGAGGGTGCATGGGAGTTTGCCCAGCCAGTCTACATGTGCTTTGTGGACTTGGAGAAGGCATTCGACCGTGTCCCTCGGGAAGTCCTGTGGGGAGTGCTCAGAGAGTATGGGGTTTCGGACTGTCTGATTGTGGCGGTCCGCTCCCTGTATGATCAGTGTCAGAGCTTGGTTCGCATTGCCGGCAGTAAGTCGGACACGTTTCCGGTGAGGGTTGGACTCCACCAAGGCTGCCCTTTGTCACCGATTCTGTTCATAACTTTTATGGACAGAATTTCTAGGCGCAGTCAAGGCGTTGAGGGGATCCGGTTTGGTGGCTGCAGGATTAGGTCTCTGCTTTTTGCAGATGATTTGGTCCTGATGGCTTCATCTGGCCAGGATCTTCAGCTCTCACTGGATCGGTTCGCAGCTGAGTGTGAAGCGACTGGGATGAGAATCAGCACCTCCAAGTCCGAGTCCATGGTTCTCGCCCGGAAAAGGGTGGAGTGCCATCTCTGGGTTGGGGAGGAGATCTTGCCCCAAGTGGAGGAGTTCAAGTACCTCGGAGTCTTGTTCACGAGTGAGGGAAGAGTGGATCGTGAGATCGACAGGCGGATCGGTGCGGCGTCTTCAGTAATGCGGACGCTGTATCGATCCGTTGTGGTGAAGAAGGAGCTGAGCCGGAAGGCAAAGCTCTCAATTTACCGGTCGATCTACGTTCCCATCCTCACCTATGGTCATGAGCTTTGGGTTATGACCGAAAGGACAAGATCACGGGTACAAGCGGCCGAAATGAGTTTCCTCCGCCGGGTGGCGGGGCTCTCCCTTAGAGATAGGGTGAGAAGCTCTGTCATCCGGGGGGAGCTCAAAGTAAAGCCCCACATCGAGAGGAGCCAGATGAGGTGGTTCGGGCATCTGGTCAGGATGCCACCCGAGCGCCTCCCTAAGGAGGTGTTTAGGGCATGTCCGACCGGTAGGAGGCCACGAGGAAGACCCAGGACACGTTGGGAAGACTATGTCTCCCGGCTGGCCTGGAAACGCCTCGGGATCCCCCGGGAGGAGCTGGACGAAGTGGCTGGGGAGAGGGAAGTCTGGGCTTCCCTGCTTAGGCTGCTGCCCCCGCGACCCGACCTCGGATAAGCGGAAGAAGATGGATGGATGGATGGATGTTAAATGTTTAAATCAGTTTGCTCTACTGTGCCAACTGTACTACTATATGAGTACGTATTTTCTATTGATTCATTGAAAATAAAACAGCAAAGTCCATTTGGCTGTCATCTGTTTTAATTATGAGACACATTTGTGTCAAAGTCATGATTTTTTATTTTATGCTTGAAATAAGATTTTTTTTTACTTTGAAAAAGCAGTTTTGTACTTGTGAGTGTTGATGACACAGCTTTGCAACACTTGATATTCTAGTTTCAAGCATGTTTTACTCAAAAAAGGTCATAAAATCTCAGCAACAAGCTGTAATATCTTACTGAGATAATTTAGGACCAAAACACTTAAAACAAGTAAAACACTCTAGCATAAAATCTGCTTAGTGAGAAGAATTATCTTATCAGACAGAAAATAAGCAAATATCACCCTTATTTAAGATATATAATCTTACTTAGATTTCAGTTTTTGCAGTGCAGGGGTGATGTGCCACCCCACCCAATATTCGAGAAAGACGCTATGGAGGGGGGGAGGGGGGGCGTGGCCTGCGGACCTGCAGCGAAGCGGGGTTTGCCAGGACCGGCTTCGAGATCTAATCACCTGGTTATCTAATCACCTGTCGCTCTGATTAAAAGGCAGCAGCCGGGAGGAGGGAGTGGTTGGAGTTGGAGGTGCTGCGAAGCAGACGCAAAAGAAAAGACGTGCTGAAAAGCAGAAAGACTGACACTAGTTATGAAAATAAAACAGTGTTATACCCGGAATTCCTGGCTCTCCTGTCAATGCTTGGTGGTCCGAAGAACCCACTGGAGGGCAACCTCCGCAGACGCGTTTGTGCCACCCAAAAAACACACAGCGGAAGTATGCATGCTTTGATTTTGAAAGTGCAACACAGTTTCATGTGACTGACGGGCTCCTTCCTTCACCAGCTCTAACTGTGGCAGTGAGAGAGAAGCAGAAGAGATCAGGCTATGAGAGCGACACTAGCAGACCATTGATATTGCGTATTGCGTATTCCCCGTGGTGAATTATACTGTGTACAATTTTCTTATATGATTGTGAACTAGCATGTGTTTGTATTTGGTCACAGAATCCTTCAGAGGATTATTCTACTAAGGTCGAAAGTGCACATGTCCATCACAAGCGCTCCAGAGAGTGGTGGCCGTTGCCCCCAGGAAATTGGAATCCTACAGGAATGCAGCTTTGGATTTTAGGAGGAAGTGTTAAGATATTATCAACATTTGGTAGGAAGCCCTCACAAGTAGGAGTAGAGGATAGGGGTCGGAGTTTCACCCGACTCAAACCGATCACAGGAAATAGGTTGACTGACTGGCCCCCAGGCTAGAACAACAAAGAGGAACTATCTTTGTGTAAAAGGTATTTAAGGACAGTTGTCCAAGAAGACAGCAGAGGAGTAATCCGGCCCATACTCTTTCTCATGGAGCTGCAGTTCCAGTCTGGGGCTCACTGAAACAAATAAAGCTTTTTGTTTGACGATTCCTCGTTGGCGTCTCCTTGGTCCATCACCCATCGCACGACCAACAAATATACAACATAACGTCTTTCCGTTTGTTTATTTTCATATTTAGAAACCATGTTTTTTGAGCGAAGTCATCTTAATTCTGTCATGGTCACACACGTCCATTATTTAATTGCTAACTTTGTCAGTGTTCCTAAACACTGCAAACTCAAATGTTTCGTCATTCCCTTCCAGGTAGCGAAATGCAACCACCAAAAAAAAAGAGTGAAACATCAGCAGGACTCACTCTCTGGTTGTAAAAAGAGTAACGTCAGCTACACTAGTACTACAACGCAGACAACACTAATTATACTCCACATATTATCAACATGTATGACATTATATTAGAATTGTCTTTTTTCCCGAGATGGCGCCGCTGCCGTGGCTGCTGGTTACAGGAGCTCTGTGCCCTTGTGTTTCTGTAATACGTTTCTGTATTTTAAAATAAATACATATTCTTGTACAAAAAAAAAAAAAAAGTCACTCATATCTTGCTTTTGGGTATATTTTAATGGAATAAAAATTATTTTGATCAATAGTTGGTAAAGAGTAGGAAAAAACCAGCAGGCAAATTGGTAATTTTTAACCAACTTTTGGGTCAAGGAGCGCTAAATTGCGCAACCCAATAGTTGGGTCTGAAATAACCCAACATTAAGTTATCATAACTCAACTTTTTGGTTAAAATATTCAACGCGAAAGTTGGGTTGAATAAATTAACCCAAAAATTTTGAGTTAAAATAACTCCTTTTCCGAACCAGCAATTGGGTTAAAATGTGGTTATTTTTTAACCCAACATTTTTTAGTGTGTGTGTTCTTGATGTTTCCCTCTTGTTTTCATGTGGTTTTTGCCTTTTTGGTCGGGCCCTTTCAGGACTGCACAACGAGGTGTGGCACTTTCGTGACTTACGCCGTGCTTTTTTGTGGACTCTTGAATCCCCTTGAGGGCAGTTTTGGCTGTGGCCATGTTTGCACCGGAGACCAGCTGCTGCCGCATGAAGAGACCGGAAGAGATGCGGAGTAAGAGATCGGGCGGGGTCGAGCTGAATGAGCATGTATCGGACACTTGGGTCTCCCTGGATGGATTCTCGCTCATCTGCTCAGAGTGGACATTGGCCATGAGCTAGTGGGCAGCCTGTGATGGAGTCGGCTTTCTTGGTTGCTTTGTTGGGTCTGCTCCTGTCTCTGGCCGTGCCGCTCCCCCCGACCCCAGCAGATGATGGCGTGGAAATTGTGTTTTTTTGTTGTTTACCCATGCATGGTGCAATTTAGAGATGTCCGATAATATCGGACTGCCGATATTATCGGCCGATAAATGCTTTAAAATGTAATATCGGAAAATATCGGTATCGGTTTAAAATTTATCGGTATCGGTTTCAAAAAGTAAAATGTATGACTTTTTAAAACGCCGCTGTGTACACGGACGTAGGGAGAGGTACAGAGCACCAATAAACCTTAAAGGCACTGCCTTTGCGTGCCGGCCCAGTCACATAATATCTACGGCTTTTCACACACACAAGTGAATGCTTGCATACTTGGTCAACAGCCATACAGGTCACAGTGAGGGTGGCCGTATAAACAACTTTAACACTGTTACAAATATGCGCCACACTGTGAACCCACACCAAACAAGAATGACAAACACATTTCGGGAGAACATCCGCACCGTAACACAACAAAAACCCAACAGAAAAAATACCCAGAAACCCTTGCAGCACTAACTCTTCTGGGACGCTACAATATACACCCCCCCCCCCCCCCCACCACCACCTCAACCCCTCAGGGAGAGCATGTCCCAAATTCCAAACTGCTATTTTGAGGCATGTTAAAAAAAATAATGCACTTTGTGACTTCAATAATAAATATGGCAGTGCCATGTTGGCATTTTTTTCCATAACTTGAATTGATTTATTTTGGAAAACCTTGTTACATTGTTTTTTTTTTTTGTTACATTGTTTAATGCATCCAGCGGGGCATCACAACAAAATTAGGCATAATAATGTGTTAACTCCACGACTGTATATATCGGTATCGGTTGATATCGGAATCGGTAATTAAGAGTTGGACAATATCGGAATATCGGATATCGGCAAAAAAGCCATTATCGGACATCTCTAGTGCAATTGTATGTGTGCAATATGTATTATTTATTGCTTATTTTTGTTTTTTTTGTTGTGTTTAATTTTTGTAGCTGTATATTAAAATACAAATGGAATGCTTTTGTTTTGTTTTTTTAACTCTTTTCACTTCACTCATGCTGTCAGTCACTGTGGCCACCTACAGAGGGCGCCCCATTCATTGTAAAAGGCCTCAATCTTCACGAGGCGCTGTCCATCAAACATCCTGGCGGACTTCAACGCACCCCTACCTGCCCTTGAGCCAGACAAAAAGAGTAGATTCAGCATGTATGTGCGCCATAAATCATGACCTCCTCCCATTTACACAGGAGGCATGTTGATGCTTACCTATCTCCTTCGCTCACCTGCTCGCAATGTCCACCGGACGCGTGTGAGTGACACTTTACAACCCGTCCTCAGTGGAGCCGTGTCGCTTGAATAATCCCCGGCGCCGACAAGAGGGAAGACATGTTGACAGCACAAGGTTGTCGTCATAGATTTTTGGGTGTTTTTCAATGCACACGTGCGAGTGGGGAAGTCACTCTGAGGACAGTGGGTCACGTCCCAATTCCCTTGTCTCCCATCCCAGTGTCCTTTACTGTAAGCCTTAAGAGGTCCTTATAATTCACTCACGCTTTTGGCGACGAAAAAAAAAAAGACCAAAAAGTCACATTTGATGTCCTCCTCCTTAGTTGTGCATTTTATATTCCTTTCTGCACAGCTTTTTATTAAATACAACAAAAACAATGACCTTTGCTATTAATGTTATTTGCAGGTCAAATGTAGTGACTTTTTCAATCCAGCAGATGACCATTATGAAGACCGTAGCAGTGTCAATACAGCTAGTAAGTGTGCCATACACTCACTGAGACGTCATTTACCCATTACTAAATGTACCGTATTTTTCGGACTATAAAGCGCACTTAAAATCCTTTCGTTTTCTCAATAATCGACAGTGCACCTTATAACCCGGTGCGCCTAATGTACGGCATAATTGCGGTTGTGCTTATTAACCTCGAAGCAATTTTATTGGTACATTCATAAGTATTGGTGTATCTCAAGTTATCATTACGTATATGTATTGTTGCATTTAAACAACTGTATTGTTGATAATAAAGGTAAATTATTGGTATTGTTCATTATCAATAGCGCTATTTCTATTGGTATTTGTATTGATCCATTTGTAGTGTAATAATGCTCATTGTCATTTCTGTATTATTTTTTTTTTCCCGCTAACTGCTTATTTGCTATTACTTTTACCATCATATTTGTACATGTCCTATTTGCTGATGTTGCTCTATTGTTGTTGTTGTTGTTTGCTGTTGTTGTTTTTGTCTCTCTGTCTAATCCCCCTCTTGTCCCCATAATTTCCCCCTCTGTCTTCCTTTTTTTTCTCTTTCTATCCCCTCCTGCTCCGGCCCGGCTGCACTAAATGATAATATGAATACATTTAATAAAGTCAAATACAAATAAGGCAACAAGAGAAGTATCCTACACATCTCTTTTGTAAAGTAAATCTGAACAGCCGACATGGGCATCTACATCAACTATATGATTTGCCTGAGAAGCTGGACAGGACACAAAAAAAAATAAAATAAAATAAAATAAAAAATAAATAAATAAATAAATAAAATAAAATAAGTATTGGTGTGACCAGTAGATGGCAGTCATACATAAGAGATACGTGTGAACTGCATGATGACGCCAGCAAACAACACCAAAACTTTAAATGTTCCATTGAAAATATAGAACATTACACACGGCGCTCAAAAATCTGTCAAAATGTTTTTAGTACGACTTCGGTAAGCTATCAAGCCACACCACTTGATGGATTGTACTGTGCTTCTACATACGAGTATTATTATGGTGTGTGTATAAGGACCGCAAAATGGCACCTATTAGCAGACATATTACGTGGCGTTTTGTTTCGCAATATTATGAAAAAGCAACTTTTCTTGCCTTCTGGTACCTGCTGATGTGTATTTGGGATCTGGATAAGTCCTGAAAATTTGCGCACATCCGCCATTGTAGTCTGTGCCGACGCCGTTGTCGATAAGCTTCTTCTTTTTCGCTACCTTCTTATGTGGCATTCATCTTTCACTGTTGCCATTTCTAATATAAAGTATCGTAAAGTTCTTATATCTGTCAGTAGACTCGCTATAAAAGCGATAAAAACTGTAGTGGGTTTACATAATTCACCCACTGAACTTTAGTTATTAGAGAGTTCCGGTCGGACGGTTTTTCACAGGACACATTTCCGGCTTTGTTATTGCACTAGTGAGCCACGGATGAGGAGATGCTGCTCCGTTATTGATTTAAGTAAAGTCTGAATTTCATTAAAACAGTTAGCTCCATCTTTTGACACTTGACACAGTTTTCTAATAACAGAAGAATCAGAGGTGTGGACTCGAGTCACATGACTTGGACTCGAGTCAGACTCGAGTCATGAATTTGATGACTTTAGACTCGACTTGACAAAATGTAAAAAGACTTGCAACTCGACTTAGACTTTAACATCAATGACTTGTGACTTCACTTGGACTTGAGCCTTTTGAATTGACATGACTTGACATGACTTGCTACTTTCCCCAAAACCCAAAGATGAAAAAGTTATTCGGGAGCGCACCGTATTTTTCATTGTGTACTTGTCTATCAGCGTTGCGTGTGTCAGCTGGTGTGCTCTCAGTACAACAGCCAATCAAATTAGATCTACTTTGTTTTCATCACACAGCATTCATCCAATCAAATTGCAGGACAACCAACGAAGAAGACATGTCCAAACCACACGCCAGTGAACAAAAAATGATACCTAAAATAATTTTGTTTGGGTATAAAAATTACGAGGTGGTCAACACAAAACGGTTTGCAGTATGCAACACATGCGGTTCGAAAATTACTGATGGAGAGGCAACAACTTCCAACTTCGTCCGGCATTTGAAGTTGCACAAAGAACGGTAAGTTTTGAATGTAAGATAACGTTTATTGGCTAAGTAACGTGACTTTTATTTGCTGTGTAGTTAAATCAGTGAGGCTGTAAACTCACTGCTAACGTTATAACGTTATTGCAAACATGGGAATCTGTTGCAGTTCACTACCTTATTCATACTTTTTGTTCAGTGATTTTTTTTAAGCAGGGTTACGTTAGTCAATATATCACACGTAACGTTAGACGGCGGTCAGCAGCACCGCGTATTTTAGCCACCTAAAAAAAGACAAAAATAGTAAAATAAAGGTCAGTTAAAATGTATACTATATTATGAATGTGTGTACCGTTTTAGCTAGCTTTCTGACATACTGTTGGTTGTTTACCTCAGTGGTCCCCAACCACCGGGCCGCGGCCCGGTACTGGTCCGTGGATCGATTGGTATCGGGCCGCACAAGAAATAATTTTTTTTTTCTCTTTTTTTAAATAAATCAACATAAAAAACACAAGATACACTTACAAGTAGTGCACCAACCCAAAACAACTCTCTCCCCCCTTTTGTTCTGGGCATTGAACATGAAGACTCTTCCTT
Organism: Nerophis lumbriciformis; assembly: GCF_033978685.3. Lineage (NCBI taxonomy): Eukaryota > Metazoa > Chordata > Actinopteri > Syngnathiformes > Syngnathidae > Nerophis > Nerophis lumbriciformis. The sequence goes on from NC_084581.2 coordinate 22,718,962, forward strand.
CACTGTTCCGAGTGGCCATGAGAGTCTTGGCAGTGCCTGCCTCCAGTGCTCCAGTGGAGCGAGTTTTCAGCCATGGTGGCATCATACTACGCCCCCATCGTGCACAAATGACTGACAGACTCTTGGCTAATTTGGTCTTTTGCAAATGCAATGCAGCATAGGGCCCTGACATATAAAAAGTACAACTTTTTTGTTATGTCCACGTATATGTCATGTTTTTTCAATGTTAACACTTTTGTACAAATAAGTACATTTGCACTTTATTTTTCAATGTGTTTGTTCTGTAAAGGAATGAGTTAATGTTTAAAATGACTGGTTAATAGTGCTATTATAAAGTGCAATGTCAGCACAATTTTCTTTCCTGCAATTTAAAATGCACTTGCTTTAATAAATAAATACAGCGTTTGAAAAGCATACACAATCTGTGTTAATATATTAGTCTGTGGTTAAAAGGACTTGAAAGGACTCGAAACTCAAAATGCAGGACTTAGGACTTGACTTGAGACTTTCCAGTCTTGACTTTGGACTTGACTCGGGGCTTGCCTGTCTTGACTCGGACTTGAGGGCAAAGACTTGAGACTTACTTGTGACTTGCAAAACAATGACTTGGTCCCACCTCTGAGAAGAATACATGTTTATTACATTTTAACAGAAGTGTAGATAGAACATGTTGAAACGTAAAATAAGCAGATATTAACAGTAAATGAACAAGTAGATTAATAACACAATTTTAAAGCTTGTAGTTTATAATTTTGACAAAATAATAGAATGATAAATGACACAGTATGTTACTGCATATGTCAGCAGCTAAATTAGGAACCTTTGTTTGTTTACTTACTAATAAAAGACAAGAGCACAACGGTGTCGTCACACAGCTCATCAGAGAGGCCCATGAGAGCAGAGGGGAACCTGCTGTGCTGTGGTTGGACCTGACTAACACCTATGGGTCCATCCCACACAAGCTAGTTGAGCTTCCGCTGCACCGCCACCATGTCCCCAGCAAGACCAAGGACTTGATCCTGGATTATTACAATAACTTCAGGATCCAGGTCACTTCTGGGTCAATAACCTCTGACTGGCATCGCCTTGAGAAGAGAAGAATAACAGGATGCACCATCTCCGTTGTCCTTTTTGCACTGGCAATGAATATGCTGGTAAAGTCTGCTGAGGTGGAATGCAGAGGGCCTCTATCCAGATCAAGTGTTCGACAGCCCCCCATTGGAGCCTATATGGACGATCTTACCATCACAACAACATCAGTCCCAGGGAGCAGGTGGATCTTGCAGGGATTGGAGAGGCTCATTGGATGGGCCAGGATGAGTTTCAAGCCCGCAAAGTCAAGGTCCATGGTGCTGAATAGGGGGAAGGTGGTCGACAAATTCCGGTTCTCAATCTCAGGAACGGTCAGTCCATGCATCACGGAGAAACCAGTCAAGAGCTTGGGAAAGCACTTTGACTCCAGCCTGAAGGACTCTGCTGCTATCCAGAAGTCTACTGAAGAGCTTGGAGGGTGGCTCACCAAAGTAGTGAAGTGAAGTGAAGTGAATTACATTTTATATAGCGCTTTTTCTCAAGTGACTCAAAGCGCTTTACATTGTGAAACCCAATATCTAAGTTACATTTAAACCAGTGTGGGTGGCACTGGGAGCAGGTGGGTAAAGTGTCTTGCCCAAGGACACAACAGTAGTGACTAGGATGGCCGAAGCGGGGATCGAACCTGCAACCCTCAAGTTGCTGGCACGGCCGCTCTACCAACCGAGCTATACCACCCCAAAGTAGACAAGTCTGGCCTACTTGGTAGATTCAAAGCCTGGATCTACCAGCACTCCATCTTTCCCAGAGTCCTGTGGCCTCTCCTTGTCTATGCAGCCCCAGTAACAACAGTGGAATCCTTTGAAAGGAAGATCAGCAGCTTTCTGCGGAAATGGCTGGGTCCCCCCCGCAGCCTCAACAGCACTGCCCTGTACGGGACAAGCAACATCCTGCAGCTACCCTTCAGTGGGCTCACTGAAGAATTCAAGGTGGCACGCACAAGAGAAGTCCTACAATACAGAGACTCCAGGGACTGCAAGGTGTCATCAGCCAGGATTGAAGTCAGGACAGGAAGGAAGTGGAAGGCAGAAAAGGCAGTGGAGGTGGCTGAGTCATGCACTGGTTGGGGCCGTGGCAACAGGGAGAGCAGGCTTGGGCTACATCCCAAAGACCAAAGTCAGACAGGCCCGGGGCAAAGACAGACAACATCTACTCCAGGAGGAGGTCCGAGCAGGTTTGGAAGAAGAGCGAGTGGGCAGGGTAGTGGGACTCCGGCAACAGGGGGCATGGACAAGATGGGAGGTCACGTTGCAGCGCAAAGTCATCTGGTCAAACATCATGCAGGCAGACCTCCACTGCTTCATGTTCCACGTGGCAGCAGTCTACGATTCCCTCCCTGGCCCAGCAAACCTCCATGTGCGGGGTAAGAGCGAGACACCCTCCTGCTCCCCTCAGCAGTTGCCCAAAGTCCCTGGCTGATGGTCGCTATCACTGGCGCCATGACCAGGTACTCAAAGCAGTTGCTGAGAGCATAGCCTCAGCCATCAGCACCAGCAAGCAACATTATGTGCCAAAGAAGGCAATCTCATTCATCAAAGCTGGAGAGAGACCTTGTGCACGTCCACTGAGAACAACAGGACTCCTTCACACAGCCCCTGTTTGGCAGCTACACGTTGACCTGGGAAAACAACTGAGGTTCCCCCAGTACATTGTAACAACATCTCTCCGTCCAGACATGATCATCATCTCAGAGGCTTCGAAACACCTGATCATGCTGGAACCAACAGTGCCTTGGGAGGAGCGGATTGAGGAAGCCAACGAACGGAAACATGCCAAGTATCAGGAACTGGTGGAGGAGTGCAGGGGCAGGGGCTGGAGGACTTTCTATGAGCCAATAAAGTTGGCTGCCGTGGCTTTGCAGGACGCTCCCTCAGCAAAGTCCTTGGCTGATTGGGAGTCACAGGGGAGGCCAAAAGGAGGGCCATTCAATCCGCAAGTGAAGCAGCACAGAAAGCCACAAGGTGGTTGTGGCTGAAAAGGGCAGATCCGTGGGTTGCTACTGGTACACAAGCAGGGACTTGATCACTCCGGCTGGGTCGCCTGGACGAGGGTGTCTGATGTTGCGAGACCCGAAACACCCGATGAATCCAGGATACATCACTGATGATGTGTCCCAGTGCATCCAGGAGATGTTTCTTTTCAGCATATGTCAAAAGCTAAATTAGGAATCTTTGTTTGTTTACTTACTACTAAAACACAAGGTGTCTTGTATGTTCACTATTTTATTTAAGGACAAAATTCTTCTTCAATTGCAATAAGGAACATGTTTAATGTACCGTAAGATTGTTTGTTAAAATAAAGCCAATAATGCAATTTTTTGTGGTCCCCTTTATTTAGAAAAGTATCGAAAAGTATCAAAATACATTTTGGTACCAGTACCGGTTGCACGGTAGTGAGAGGGCCTTCTCAATGCTGCTTGCAGCTTTGATTTCCCACTTTGAATTCAATCTTTTGAAACTTCTGCAAGCTAAAATAGACATATCAAATATAATACAATCTTTTTTAACTCTGTAAAGACCAGTATGTTTGTATAACAACAAATCATTTTTATTTCAAGGCGTACGTTCTTATTATTCTTAAAAAGCCCTGATTAAACATAGCAATACACATAATCCCCCCCTGCCATATTGAAGTTGAAAGGCCCTTAAATGAAACGTCTTTCACAGGGTTGCGCCACAAAAGACATGGCGGCGGGAGCGTGTCACATGTGTTATAAATAAAGTTGGTATGGTGTGTGTGCATCCAGGCCGAGCACGACGTTGTGTCTGACCTGATGGATGCCGTTACACCCCGAAGGCACTAACTGACTGCAGGGGGAAACATGCAAGCACACACACACACACACACACACACACACACACTGTACATGTCTTATTTAGTAAATATAGTAAAGCTCCTGTATTGGATCTCATTATTACTGTCCAATCCATCCATTTTCTACCGCTTGTCCCTTTTTGAGTTCGCGGGGGGTCCAATCCAAATATCAATATTATCATTATCAGGGTAGTATCGGTTGCTTGGACAAAATTCCAAATTTGGAATTGAAATTCAATTCAAGTTGAAGAATGTGAATTTAACTCGTATTGGCTCCTCTTCACAGGATAATGAATTGGAATTACAGGAAGGGGAATTAAATCAATTGCAAGTCAGGTGGATTCCTTATGGTCAAGTTTTCATGTCTTGGTGGTGACGAACCCCAAGATGCAGAGATGCCAGGCTTAGTGCAGGAAAACATGATTTACTGTCCAAAAAATGCAGGAAAAACACAAACCAGGAACTAGGAGACAGGAAACAGGATACCAGGAAAACAGGTGAACTGGAAACAGCGAACAGGAACCAGCAAACAGGAAACAGAAGACAGCAAGCTGCAAACAGTCCGCAGCATACAGCTAGTAGCTTACAGCTATAGTCCACAGCATACAGTGACAATACCCCAGCACTGACTGGAGGGCAAGGCAGGTCTAAATAGCAGCCGGCTGATTGACACCAGGTGTGGCCAGGTGCCAATCAGCCGCAGCTGAGGGGAAACAGCGCTCAGGGAGACAAGCAGGAAACTGAACCAAAATAAGAGCGCTGACAGGAAATAAAAACAAACACAGAGGAAAAAGCAAAACATAACTAAACTGTCAGTGACAAACCTGACAGTAGCCCCCCTTCCGATAACGGATACCAGACGTTCTAGAACCCCTCCACCCCAAAAAAAGTCCAAAGTCACGGGAGGGTGGAGGGAGGACAAGGCGGTCGGCTGCCAGGCCAAGTGTCTCCACAACCAGCGGGGAAGAATCAGGTGGTGACGGCGAGTTGAATGCTTAAAATGTGTTTCTTGGCAACTCCAAGAGTGGCGCTTTCCATCATTTTCAGCAGACTGCATTGCAAAATGATTAACCCCCTTAACGAGATGCACACAGAAATAGGACCATATAAATTCCTTTCCCTACTGTAAATACTAGAAATGAAGCAGTCAATAAAAAAGAGTTAATTAATGCGATTAATCACAAAATATAAAGCATTAATCATGCAAATAAATACAGATTAATCACTGAAATTTATGTCAAAATATTGAGTTATTTTTCCTGATTAATTTAGATAACTGAAGCAAGTAACTTACCTACCAACTTACTCATTAATCACGATATTCCAAAGCAGGATTCTGCAATACACTGAAGTGATCAATTTGTTACGCTGTGGTCGCATGGTGATGCACAGGTCGTTCTCCCAAGATGCAGCAGGAACTCCGGAGGCAATGTGCAGGTAAGAATATGATTTATTGTCCATAATTCACGAAAAATACAAAAATACAAGATATAAATAAAAAAAGACGCGTGCCGATCGCATGGGGAGCAAAGGAACTAGTTAGCGCAACAGTTTAGCATATAAACAGGAATCCAGAATCACAGAAGCAGGGAATCATCAAATGTAACTGTTGCATGGAAGCAAACAAGAAAACCAGACTGTGTGTGGCAAAAAGCAGGGAATAAGTAGCTCTCTGAGTAGTGCCCAGGAGCAAGTGAGCGTCCCGAACCCTCATCAGAGGCAGGTGAAAACAATATGCAGTCATGGCAACTAAAACACAAACCCAGGGGTGCTCAAAACAGGATCTGAGTGAGTCAAGAACTAAACAAACAAGATCCGGGCAGCGGATCTTGACACAATTGAAATTTCACGTAATTTTGATTCTACTTCCTTTAATTTTACTTCTGGTTTGCAACCGCACTTCAAATTAAAGGAATTAAATTTAAAATCATGAGATATTCTCAACATATTTTAGAATTTTGCGCAAGTATGAGTATCAAATCTGTACGAGCATGATGGGATTTATATTTTTCAGTCCCTTCCTTGTTTATGTTGCGTTATTTTCCTTTAACAATCATATGATGCATGGGCAGTAACAAGCTACATGTAGCTAAGCTTCATAGCTTAACTACATTCTCTAGTAGCTTAGCTACTTTTAGACCCATGTAGCTTACATTGAAAAGAGAGAAATTAGACTGCAAATCCAGGCCCCTTAAAAATATGGAGAAAATACAATGACCTGGATGAATGAGAACATCCATACGCACGGAGAAAATCTATGATGATTGGTTGGTGTTCGTATGATGAGTCACAATTGGCTAGGGTTAGATCGAAACATTACAGACTGGCCAGATAAGGCAAGTCATCAAAAATCAAAACTAGTAAGCAAACTCATGACAGTCACACACTCATGTCACATGACGACAAAGGAGTCAGAGACAGAGAGACGCTTCAAGCTGATGACTAAGTATAGATAGATGCTTTATTTTTACCGTAGGCAGTGAAAATTAATAACATTATAGGGGTGGGCCGGAGAAAAGGCAAACTAAATAAATACATACAGTGGGGTTCCGGAACTCCTAGGTGTAGGGTGTCCCCAGCTAAATGACAGGTACCGTATTTTCCGCACTATAAGGCGCACCTAAAAACCACAAATTTTCTCAAAAGCTGACAGTGCGCCTTATAACCCGGTGCGCTTTATTACGATTCATTTTCATAAAGTTTCGATCTCGCAACTTCGGTAAACAGCCGCCATCTTTTTTCCCGGTAGAACAGGAAGCGCTTCTTCTTCTACGCAAGCAACCGCCAAGGAAAGCACCCGCCCCCATAGAACAGGAAGCGCTTCTTCTTCTACTGTAAGCAACCACCCGCCCCCGGAAGAAGAAGAAAAAACGCGCGGATATCACCGTACGTTTCATTTCCTGTTTACATCTGTAAAGACCACAAAATGGCTCCTACTAAGCGACAAGGATCCGGTTCATAAAAAGACGCAATCTCTCCATCCGCACACGGATTACTACCGTATTTCACAGCAACTGATATTCCTGTGAACCGCACTGTGGAACGGGAGCACGTACGGTGAATATTCGCACCACAGGGAATGAGAAGTCATCCTTCACTGTGGTTCTAGCTTGCCATGCTAACTTCCACCCATGGTGATATTCAAAAGGAAGACCTTGCCAAAAGAGACCTTTCCAGCCGGCGTCATCATAAAAGCTAACTCGAAGGGATGGATGGATGAAGAAAAGATGAGCGAGTGGTTAAGGGAAGTTTACGCGAAGAGGCCGGGTGGCTTTTTTCACACAGCTCCGAAGGCGAACACACCTTCACTAAGACGGGCAGACAGCGCCGGACGACATACGCCAACATTTGCCAGTGGATCGTAAATGCCTGGGCAGATATTTCGGTCACAACTGTGGTCCGAGCTTTCCGGAAGGCAGGATTCACAGAACTGCTGGACAACAACAGCGACACTGACTCCGATGACTTCGACGAGACGGAACCGGCCATTTTGGATCCCACGCTTGCGCAACTTTTCAATTCGGACACCGAAGACGAAGAATTCGAAGGATTTACGAATGAAGAATAACTTCAGAAGGTGAGCGCTATGTTTATTTTGTGTGTTGTGACATTAACGTTCGAGCAACATTATGTTGCTATTGCTCTACACCATTTTGAATTTTACTATGTTTGTGATTGCACATTTGCGTACATTTTGGGACAGAGTTGTTAGAACGCTGGTTTTCAATATATTATTAAAGTTTGACTGAACTATCTGACTGTTTTTTTGACATTCCCTTTAGCGCAGCGTAGGCGCGGCTTATAATCCGGGGCGGCTTATTGGTGGACAAAGTTATGAAATATGTAATTCATTGAAGGTGCGGCTAATAATCCGGTGCGCCTTATAGTGCGGAAAATACGGTAGTTAATAGTAATAGTCCCTTATTGGGTCCATTTGTACACTCTCAGTTACATTAACATTGGTATTAATCATGTGGGCTCATAGATAGAAATGCTGTTTGAATGCATTTAATTGAGAATAACTTGTAGCTTAGCATACTACATTTCCCAAATAGCTTGCCCATCACTGCCTGGGTGAAACGATACTGAAGCAATGACAGACAAGAAACACAAAGAGTGATACTGTGTCCCTCCATGCCTCCATGTGAGTGTCACTTTAGGAAAAAAACATGTGACTGATACGGCTGCTGTCATTAGACTGTGAATCCCAAACTGTATTTATTGGAGAGCCCTTTTCTGGGTGACAGCTCGTACTTAATGACGTCAGAAGAGAGGCGTGATGCAACTGACATGGATTTTTGTACCATCATTGATCTAAATGGAAATTATTAAAAAAAAAAAAAAAAAAAAATTCATGTTGGATTATTTTTTATTTACTGTTTACTTTTTGGCTCACTACCCAGATGATGCCTTACATATTCCTTTCTAGAGACAAAAAAACAAACAAACACCAAAACAATTATATTTGCCAACCATTAATTTTATTTTCAGGTCAAATATAGTGACTTTTTTTAATCCGGCACATGGCGGAGGGCCAACACAGTGTCAGTTCAGTGTCAATACAGGTAGTGAGTGTGCCACACACTCATTTACCCATCACTAATTGTATGTAATAAAAAATGATTACTATTATTTTCTCCATATGTTTACATTGTCTTATAATATTGTATTGAATATTGTTCACAAATAAGTGGGTTGATACAAATAATTTTATCATTTGTCAAAAATCTTTGTGTTAAAAAAAAAAAAAAAAAAAAAAAAATCACACTTTTGACGGTCCTTGGGGCAAAAACTGTCTGCTTACTTACTACTGCTGTAAAAGTATCGTCCATACATCCATTTTCTACCACTTATTAGCTTCGGAGTCGCGGGGGGCGCTGGAGCCTATCTCCGCTACAATCGGGCGGAAGGCGGGGTACACCCTGGACAAGTCGCCACCTCATCGCAGGGTCTAACACAGATAGACAGACAACATTCACACTCACATTCACACACTAGGGCCAATTTAGTGTTGCCAATCAACCTATCCCCAGGTGCATGTCTTTGGAGGTGGGAGGAAGCTGGAGTACCCGGAGGGAACCCACGCAGTCACGGGGAGAACATGCAAACTCCACACAGAAAGATCCCGAGGCCGGGATTGAACTCACGACTACTCAGGACCTTCGTACTGTGAGGCAGACGCACTAACCCCTCCGCCACCGTGCTGCCCCCTGTGAAAGTATCAAATATTCCTATTTTGTTCCACTTTAAATTCAATCTTTAACAACTACTGCAGGCTAAATTATACATATGAAATATTAATTATCACCCACCTCTAATGTGCAGCCTTTTCTCTAAAACAATCTAAGTCACGTTACAAACCGTAGTACCGTATTTTCCGCACTATAAGGCGCACCGGATTATTAGCCGCACCTTCTATGAATTACATATTTCATAATTTTGTCCACCAATAAGCCGCCCCGGACTATAAGCCGCGCCTACGCTGCGCTAAAGTGAATGTCAAAAAAACGCTGCGCTAAAGTGAATGTCAAAAAAACAGTCAGATAGTTCAGTCAAACTTTAATAATATATTGAAAACCAGCGTTCTAACAACTCTGTCCCAAAATGTACAAATGTGCAATCACAAACATAGTAAAATTCAAAATGGTGTAGAGCAATAGCAACATACCGGTAATGTTGCTCGAACGTTAATGTCACAACACACAACACACAAAATAAACATAGCGCTCACTTTCTGAAGTTATTCTTCATTCGTACCGGTAAATCCTTCGAATTCTTCGTCTTCGGTGTCCGAATTGAAAAGTTGCGCTAGCGTGGCTTCCAAAATGGCGGGCTCCGTCTCTTCGAAATCATCGGATTCAGTGTCGCTGTTGTTGTGCAGCAGTTCTGTGAATCCTGCCTTCCGGAAAGCTCGGACCACAGTTGTGACAGAAATATCTGCCCAGGCATTTACAATCCACTGGCAGATGTTGGCGTATGTTGTCCGGCGTTGTCTGCCCGTCTTAGTGAAGGTGTGTTCGCCTTCGGTCATCCATTTTTCCCACGCAGTTCGCAGTCGTGATTTGAATGCCCTGTTGACACCAATATCCAGCGGTTGGAGTTCTTTGGTTAATCCACCCGGAATGACGGCGAGTGTTGTATTTGTGTGCTTCACTTGTTTTTTGACACCATCTGTGATGTGGGCGCGCATAGAGTCATATATCAACATGGACGGAGCAGCGTGAAAAAAGCCACCCGGCCGCTTCGCGTAAACTTCCCTTAACCACTCGCTCATCTTTTCTTCATCCATCCATCCCTTCGAGTTAGCTTTTATGATGACGCCGGCTGGAAAGGTCTCTTTTGGCAAGGTCTTCCTTTTGAATATGACCATGGGAGGAAGTTTCTGGCCATTAGCATGGCAAGCTAGAACCACAGTGAAGGACGACTTTTCATTCCCAGTGGTGCGAATATTCACCGTACGTGCTCCCGTTGTATCAACAGTCCGGTTCACAGGAATATCAAAAGTCAGTGGAACCTCGTCCATGTTGATAATGTTCTCTGGCCGGATCTTTTTTTCCGCTATCTTCTTTTTACAATATGCACGGAAAGTAGCCAGCTTTTCTTTAAAGTCGTTAGGCAGTTGCTGTGAAACAGTGGTCCGTGTGCGGATGGAGAGATTGCGTCTTTTCATAAACCGAAAACACCAAGAAGCACCACCTTTAAAATCATCCAGGTGAAGTTCGCTTGCTAGCGTTGTTGCCTTCATTCGAATAGTGATGGTGCTGACACTTCTGCTTGCTGCTCTCTGCTCAACAACCCACTGTTCGAGTTCGTCCTCCAACTGTTGCCATCGTGCTTTGTTCCCTCGGAAGCTCTGTTTTGTCTTCTTTACCTGGCGCAGGTCATCTTCTTGCTTCCTCCACCTACGCACCATTGATTCATTTATGTTATATTCTCTTGCTGCTGCTCTATTTCCGTGTTCTTCGGCATGACTTATTGCCTTAAGTTTAAATTCTGCGTTATAAGCGTGTCGTTTAGTAGGAGCCATTTTGTAGTCTGGTCTTTACAGATGTAGACAAACAAAGGAAATGAAACGAAATATCCGCGCGCTTCTTTTTCTTCCGGGGGCGGGCGGTAGGTAGCGCTTCCTGTTCTATGGGGGCGGGTGCTTACCTTGGCGGTTGCTTGCGTAGAAGAAGAAGCACTTCCTGTTCTACCGGGAAAAAAGATGGCGGCTGTTTACCGAAGTTGCGAGATCGAAACTTTATGAAAATTAATCGTAATAAAGCGCACCGGGTTATAAGGCGCACTGTCATCTTTTGAGAAAAATTGTGGTTTTTAGGTGCGCCTTATAGTGCGGAAAATACGGTATGTTTGTCCAGGTGGAAGAGCTCCAGACTTTATTTCAAGATGTGTAGTGTTTTATTTTTATTTTAATGAAAACAACGTTACGCCAGGGTCGGATTTTACTGCGTGGATCGTTCTCCCAGGATGCAGAAGGAAACTCCGGAGGCAAGGTGCAGGCGATACAATGATTTATTCTCATAAATCATACAGGCTACAAAACAAACAAAACAAGCGTGCCTATTGTCAGGTTTTAGCACCAAACTATCTATTAAATGATGATGTCATTCCACGCCCACAATCCAAGATGGCAGCCATGTCTATTCTGTGTTCAGTGTGTTCTTACCTGAGGTCTGAGTTTTTGTGTTTTTATGTATGAGATTTTAATTATTTTTAGTCTGAATGAGTGGTACTCTGCAAGATAAACAAATTTTCTGCAGAGTGGGATTTCTGGTGGATAGTTTCTCATCATATGTCACTGGATTGCCATAGACTTTGGCCTACCTATAATCCACCTGTTCAGGTAGCAGTAGCAGACAGCTAGCACCCTCGGCCTGCCTGCTAGCCTTCCACCATCGGCCTGCCTGCTGCGAACCTTCCAACATTGGCCTGCTTGCTGCTAGCCTTCCACCATCGGCCTGCCTGCTGCTAGCCTTCCACCATCGGCCTGCCTGCTAATAGCCTTCCACCATCGGCCTGCCTGCTGATAGCCTTCCACCATCGGCCTGCCTACTGCTAGCCTTCCACCATCGGCCTGCCTACTGCTAGCCTTCCACCATCGGCCTGCCTGCTGCTAGCCTTCCACCATCGGCCTGCCTGCTGCTAGCCTTCCACCATCGGCCTGCCTGCTGCTAGCCTTCCACCATCGGCCTGCTTGCTGCTAGCCATTCCATCATCAGCCTGCCTGCTAACCTTCCACCATCGGCCTGCTTGCTGCTAGCCATTCCACCATCGGCCTGCCTGCTAACCTTCCACCATCGGCCTGCCTACTGCTAGCCTTCCACCATCGGCCAGCCTGCTGCTAGCCTTCCACCATCGGCCTGCCTACTGCTAGCCTTCCACCATCGGCCTGCCTGCTGCTAGCCTTCCACCATCGGCCTGCCTGCTGATAGCCATTCCACCATCGGCCTGCCTGCTGCTAGCCTTCCACCATCGGCCTGCCTGCTGCTAGCCTTCCACCATCGGCCTGCCTGCTGCTAGCCTTCCACCATCGGCCTGCTTGCTGCTAGCCTTCCACCATCGGCCTGCTTGCTGCTAGCCATTCCACCATCGGCCTGCCTGCTGCTAACCATTCCACCATCGGCCTGCCTGCTAACCTTCCAACATCGGCCTGCTTGCTGCTAGCCTTCCACCACCTGCCTGCTTGCTGCTAGCCATTCCACCATCGGCCTGCCTGCTGCTAACCATTCCACCATCGGCCTGCCTGCTAACCTTTCAACATCGGCCTGTTTGCTGCTAGCCATATTCCAACATCGGCCTGCTTGCTGCTAGCCATTCCACCATCGGCCTGCCTGCTGCTGGCTTTCCACAATCGGCCTGCTGTTTGCCTCCAGCCATTGGTTTCGTCTACGGGCTTCCACCCATCGGCCTTGGTTGCTAGCCTTCAGCCCTGTCTGCTAACATCTTCAAAAGTGGTAAAACAAGTGGAACTTCTCCTCTCACTATGTCACAAATCATTATATTGTGTTTTATACTTTTGTGTGGTTTTACTGGTGTCCCAAATGGGTCTGTTAATCCCCCCTCACAAGCTATGCTACTTCAAGATGACAACTTTGATAATTTGACATTTCATCATAGTGACAGCTACAAAATAACCTCGGCCTTATCTCAGTTGAAGATTTCTGTGACTTTGGACAAAACAAAATGGCTGCATACTATGGTAGTGTCCATTCATTCTTATTGTTTCCTTGTTTTGAGAGATCACGTCAACATTACTGCATCCTCCCCTATTATGAGCACTTACTTTCACAGATTAAAGACAGACTCAAAAGATGATAACTTTAAGCGCAAATGTTTAGTTATATTATTGTTATTGCTCTCAGGAAATGTTGAGACTAATCCAGGCCCTGATACACCTACACAATGTTTTACACCTGCGGATTTTAAAACTAGATCTGGTCTTGGGATTATTCATATCAATGTTCGGAGTTTACTCCCTAAACTGGATATGATAAAGATCTGGATAAACTCAACAAATGCTGATATTGTAGTCTTATCTGAAACTTGGCTTAAACAATCTGTGCTTGATAAAGATATTTACATTCATGGCTATAATGTCTATCGTACTGACCGACAAAGAAAAGGTGGTGGAGTGGCCATATATATTAAACAGAGGTTTGATGTTAAATTAGTGCTCTCTGAATCAGTAAGTAAAGAACTTGAACTGTTAGCACTTGAAATTGAATTAGCTAGAAATCACCACATAATGGTAGTGGGGTGTTATAGGCCTCCATCTGCCCCTAGTAATTCCCTATCTACTCTTGTAAAGCTTCTGTCTCAACTGAAATACAATGAAATAGTGATGGTTGGTGATTTGAACTGGGACTGGCTCACATCTGTGTCTGACTCTTTGAAAGCACAGTGTGAATCTCTAAATTTAACACAATTAATTAACTCAGCTACAAGACCTAATCCTAAATGCCCTCAAAAAGCTACACTCATTGACTTAATTCTAACAAATATGCCCTTTAAATTAGTTGCATCTGGTGTTTTCCCTAATGATGTGAGTGATCATTGTGTGATTGCAGTAGTGCGAGACACAAGGATTCCTAAAAGCAAGCCTCGTCTTGTTGAAAAACGTAATATGAAATTATTTGAGACGCAAGCTTTTTTACATGACTTGCATCTTTTTAATTGGGATAGAATTGCTCTTTTTGATAATGTTGAACTGGCTTGGAAATATTTTCACGAAAACTTCTTGAGTATAGTGAACAAACATGCCCCTTTCAGAAAATGTAGGGTTAAAGGACGTGACAATCAGTGGTTTACATCGGACCTGTCAGATTTATTGCATGAGCGTAATGCTGCTTGGGCCAGGGCACGCAAGGCAGGGTTAGAAGCAGATTGGTTGAATTTTAGACAATTAAGAAATCAATTTACCTCTCTCCTTCGGAAAGTCAAATCAGAATTTTATTTCTCCACAACAACTGAAAATCTCAAACACCCAAAGAAGTTTTGGAAAATCATCAAATCTTTGTCCGGCTGCTGTAATTCAGTCAATCTCCCACCTAGTATACTTGTTGATGGTGTCAGAGTAAGTGACAGAAGAGAAATGGGTAGTCATTTTAATAATCATTTTATTTCCTCTGGTTTTCTCTACAATTCTGACAACTCTACTGAAGCTCCGCTAACTCCGGAAAGAACCGTTGAAAATACCCAGGTTTTTAACTTTACGCCCTTTACCACAACAGAGGTCACGAGGGCTCTAAAACAACTTAAACCTAGAAAGCCAGCTGGCTCTGATAAGTTGGAGCCGCTCTTTTTAAAGTTGGCAGCCGAAATTATAGCTGAACCACTGACTCACATTTTTAACCTTACTCTAATTTCAAATGAAATCCCTTTGGATTGGAAATCTGCCCTTGTAATACCCCTATTAAAAGGAGGTGACCCTAGTAATCTAAATAATTACAGACCGATCTCTAAACTCTCTGTTCTGGCAAAAGTGCTTGAATCCCTTATCAGTGAACAGATAAAAGACTTTTTGGACACCAATTTTATTCTGTCACCATTTCAGTCAGGTTTTCGTAGAAATCACAGTACTGTTACTGCTGCTATGAAGTTTATAAATGATGTAACTAAAGCTCTTGACAAGAAGCAGTGCTGTCTGTTCCTCTTTATTGACTTTTCAAAGGCATTTGATACTGTTGATCATGTCATTTTAATCAAACGTCTTTCAGCTATTGGTTTTTCTCAGCAAGCAGTTGGATGGTTTGCAAATTACCTCACAAGTAGAACTCAGGCTGTTCAGATAGAAGGTTCCTCCTCGGACGTACTGCAAGTGAAAAAGGGTGTCCCTCAAGGTTCTGTGTTGGGCCCCTTATTATTCACTATTTACATAAATAATCTTGGACAGAATATTCCGAACTCAACTTTCCATTTCTATGCTGATGATACTGTCATATACTGCACAGCACCCACTCTTGCTGAGGCTTTTAAATATCTACAACATGCATTTGACAGAGTACAAGAACAACTTTGCTATCTTCAACTGGTTTTAAATGCAGAGAAAACAAAGTGTATGCTCTTTACCACATCAAAAACTGTAAGATCATCACTGTGTGAGAACATTTTAACAAGAAATGGGCAACAAATTATGTTAGTATCTGCTTTTAAATATTTAGGATTTTTAATTGATGACCACTTGAGTTTTAAGGAGCACATTCAGTATGTTGTAAAAAAACTGAAACTTTTACTGGGATTTTATTATAGAAACAAGTCTTGCTTTTCTTTTACTGTGAAACAGAAATTGGTGGAAACAACCTTTTTACCTGTTATTGACTATGGAGATGTGTTGTACATGAATGCTACTGCTGGTTGTCTCCACAAGCTGGATAGTGTGTACCACGGGGCACTGAGATTCATCACCAACTGCGCTCCCCTTACTCACCATTGTTTGTTATACTCAATGGTTAACTGGACATCTTTATGTGCTCGACGCCTCAATCATTGGTATGTTTTCATCTACAAAACCATTCTGGGTATCACTCCATCTTATCTGTCTTGTCTTTTAACAAAGAAACAAGGAAGTCACAATCTTCGTTCAATGGATGTTCTGCAATTTGTTGTCCCCAAAGTAAGAACTGAACTGGGCAAGAAAGCATTTAGGTTTTCAGCACCGAAGGCTTGGAATAACCTACAATCAAACATTAAACTTCAAACCCTAGTTACGCTGAATGAGTTTAAAGCTTCTGTGAAAGGACTGCAGTCTACCTTGTCTGTATGCACATGTGTCATGTGAGCAAGTTTTAATGTTGTAAATGTGATGTTTTATGTATTTGTTTACTGTTCTTAATGTAACCTTGCTGCTGCCCTCTTGGCCAGGTCTCCCTTGGAAAAGAGATCTTTGATCTCAATGGGATTTTACCTGGTTAAATAAAGGCTAATAATAAATAGAACAAAAAGCAAGGAATCAGGCAGAGACAGAGTTCAATTTTGCTCATGAGGAGAACGCATGGATCTGCACACTCAGGTACAGTCTCACCCTACGCTCTGAGGAACAGCCCTCGCTCTCCTCTTTTTATTCAGTTTAGGAGTTTTCTAGTTACATGCTGAGGCTGCTTCTAAAGGGAGCGGTCACACAATATGCGAGCAGCTCAGTACGCACAATACGTGATTATTCAGAACGGAGTGTGCTGGGGGCCTTGTGATTGCGCCCTGTCTCTGCTTTGTCTGCCTGCTGTTGATATGACTTATCTTTGTTGAGGTGCTGGTTCCTCCTTTGGCTGTTAGCAAGCTGAAAGACAGGAAACATCTGCGGCGAGGCAACTCCTCACATGGAGTGGAAGATAACAACTTGTATGCCCTTGCACGAGAAGAAAATGTACAGCTTGAGCACAATAGATAATAACTAGAGCAACAGATTTTAAGCATAAGAGTTGTGTGATAACTTATATACAATTATTCTAACACCTAATGCACATGAAGCTAATGGAATAGCTAACAAGAAAAGCTTAGCATGGCAACCAAAAGGCAAAACTTAGATCAGGAATCAAGAAGTAACACGCGCAACTGTTGCATAGAGCAAATAAGACAGCCAGATTGAGTGTGGGGAAAAGCAGGAAAAAGTAGTTTTCTGATTAGTGCCCAGGAGCAGGTGAGCGTCCCGAACACTAATCAGAGGCAGGTGAAACTAATTAGCACCCATGGCAACCAAGAACACACTGAGGTGCTGAAACAGAACTAAGGGGGTCAAAAACTAAACAAAACATGATCCGGGCAACGGATCATAACAAACAAGTTTGAAATGTATGATACTATTATATTTGTTGCATTACGAGATAATATTAACGTTTTAAAAATATGCAATTGTATGCAATACGTGTATTGTTTTTAGTCAAAATGGAAAGAATTCATACATTTTGTAAGAAAAGATAAAGTACTTTATTGGCGCATATTATTTCAAATCATTCAATGATGTGTAGACATGGCCAACACCTTTGTCTTAGAGCACAGGTGTCAAACCCAAGGCCCGGGGGCCAGATGTGGCCCGCCACTTCTTTTTATTTGGCTATCGAAATCCTGGAAATAATACTTATCAATAAAGTACTGCAACTTGTCTTACGAAATGTATTATTTATTTCTATTTGGGGAGAAGAAGAAAAATGTACTCCATGTAATCGCAAATTATGTAAACTTAAATATTGTCTAATTATGCAAAAATATATTATCAAACTTTCAAACCATTTTTTAAAAAGAAAGAAATACTAATAATAGTTCAGTCTACCCCAGGTGAGCTGTGGCAACAAATGTAGCTTACCACCAGCAAGTGAATGAATGATGGGTTCTCACTTCTCTGTGAAGCGCTTTGAGTGTCTAGAAAAGCTCTATATAAATCAAATCCATTATTATTATTATCATTATTATTATTATTATTATTTTAAAGCAAGTTATCCATAAAAATGTGCAATGTAAAAATAGCAATAGATTTAATTGTAAAATTGTGAAATTTACTGTTGTTTTAACAGCATTTTTCTCTAAATAAAAAAAACAGTACTTTTTTTTACTGTAATAAACTACGGTGCCGTTTTGGCATTTACAGTAATACACCGAACAATCTAAAGTTGTTGATAAGCGGTAAAAAAACAAAACAGACAAACTGGCAACTCAGGTACCAAAATTTTACTGTAAAAATGCAGGTTTTTTTATTTACAGTAAAAAAACAAATGTACATTTTACAGTAAAATTGTGGCAACTGAGGTTTTTTTTTTGTTTTTTTTTACCATAAAAACAGCTGTACTGTTTTTCCATTTACAGTAAAATACACTAAATTTTAAGGTGAGTTTATTGCAACTTACCATATTTTTTTACATTTTAGTTTAAAAAAAAAATCTACTGATAAAATGCTTTAAAAAATTGTGTCAAAATAGTGTTCACTGTTAAAAACGGCCCTTAGGGGCCAAACATAACTGCGATGTGACTCCCTACACCCCTCCATCCGCCGGTGCAACGCGACCTAATACACATGCGCGGAAAATGCGCACGTCATATTCCCCTCCAGTGTTGCTTTGTGTGCAAGTTCTTAAATGTAACTTATCTGAACAATATCCAGTGTTGTGGTATTTCAATTAACTGGAATCCAGTGTGATGTGGGGCCATATTGTAGTGAATCACACCTGAGACATCATAAATTAATCAAATCTTTATTAGACACGTGAAAGTAAACAATGTGACAAAGAACATTTGACAACAATCAATCTAGGGATCGAGATATCTGGTCAGGACACTCCTCACTCTTTTGCCTTCACCTTCATTGTCCATTCGTTTTTGGTGACTTTACATACTATGGACCTAGACGTTGAGTCCGCGACATACATGGCAGACAATAACTGATACAGTCTGCTTTGCCAGTCCGAAAGCATTCGCCGTTTTCCGTAGTATTCACTCGAAGGCCAGGTAATACAAAGCACACGCTACCTTTTTTTATCACATCCACGGGAGCCCACATTCTCGTTGACTCTCCTTCGACAAACGGATGAAGTTTTTCGGTAAGTAGAATCACAGCTGAGCTGGACATTGGAAAGTTCTCTTGCCGTCTGAGAAGTGTTGTATCTGAAATAGCTGCAATCGCTTTCTCTTAAGGTATTCATGTGTGATTTCCACAAGCGTCTGCACAGGCGGAAGGAGAAACACCAGTGGTTCCAGTGCTTAGCTCCGAGTTTCGAAACCTCTTTATTATGAAGCTGGCTGTGGCGCGTTCTTTCTGGCGTCACTTCCTCTCCGAACTCAGTTTGTAAACGATCAATGAGTCCATACAAAGCTAAGAGCTGGAGATTCAAGAAATAAACGGCGCACTTACCCGTGTAAAAATGTATCCAAAGAGGGGAACCTTAACCGATGAATTAGTGTGGCTGAAACGAGGCTTAGGCTAAATAATTATTTGTTTAAGGCAGGGGTGTCAAACGTACGGCCCGGCCCTCGAACAGGTTTTATCTGGCCTGCGAGATGAGTTTGCTAAGTATTTTAAATTTTTGAATGAAATAAACTGCTGTTCTAAATGTGTCCACTAGATGTCACAATAGCAATTTTTGTATCTTTGCTACATACGTAAAACAAAAATAAACCACATGATATTAGTACACCAGTCGAGGAAAATGAGCAAACTACATAAATAACATCCTGTAATTTGATTTTGATATTATTTTTTTATCTCGACAGATTGAAAATGAACACCAATGAGTTGACTGATGAACATTATCACATCATTTATTCAGAAAGTATAAATAACGACAAATAAAGATAGAATACTGTTAACCGCAACATGTAAGTGTGAAAAACCCCCCAACAACATTATGATTTGTACATTTTAGGAATGTGCTTGTTTTATTTTTAAACAAAGAAAACAATCTGAAGTTGTCTTTATTTTTAAGTTATCGTGCCGTGATTTTACCAGTCCGGCCCACTTGGGAGTTGATTTTCTCCACGTGGCCCAACCTCTAAAATGAGTTTGACACCTCTGCTTTAAGGGGTTATCCGGCTTAATGTAGACATAGCCTTAGAGGGAACGGTGTTAACAGTACAACACACATTTAAGTAGGGATGATGTTCGAAACCGGTTCTCCCGGTTGTTCGATAAGAAAAGAACCAATTCCATGGACTCGAATGCCTTTTTGAGAACCGGTTCCCGTTATCGAGGCCACTATAATAAAGAAAAAGAGTTGGTTCTTTATTCGAATCCCTGGGAAATAATCCCGTCCCACAGGAAATGCCCTGTGGCACGTCCCAGGAAATGACGTAGCTCAGTCATTAGGCGGCAGATACAGAAGCAGCAACAACAATGGACTAGAAAAAACGCCTCAAGGCATGGCTTCATTTTATAAAAAAATACGACGAGGAAACGGCTATCTGCAATTATTGCCAGGCTTCGCTCTCATGTAAGGGGGAAAGTACAACAAGCATGATGAAACATGTTCAGGCCGTACATAACCTGAAGGTTAGAGAAAGGTGTCGTGGAGAAGCAGCGACAGAGATGACGGAGCACGCCCCTCTTCCTCTGCTTCAACCTGCAGCGCCAGTTCCAGTGATAGTGCTGGTGAGTAACTAACGTTAACTGTTGCCGGTTAATTTCCATATATGCTCACTCGTAGCCTTTAGGCTAAAATAAGGTTACCTCTTATGTCAACCAGGACTGCAGTAATGTTAGCTAGACTAACGTTACCTAAGCATAGTCAGTGGCTAACGGTAACATTAATGTTCGTCTTTTTGTATGTGTCTGATAACGTTAACGTTATCTTGTAGCCTACACCACTCCAGAGTTTGCAGGTCTGTCTAATAAACTAGTGCTTTCTTTCTTTCTCTCTTTAGTTTATTTCGTACATGAACACACTTACAGCATAACACATCACAGTTTCATATCATTTCACTTTACATCATGTCCGAAAAGGAGTAGGAAGAAGTAAAGCTTATTTAATCCTACCCCTTTCCCACTTCAGAGCATTTACAAACATATACATCATTTACTAACCTTTTTATAATAAAATAACATCGGTGAATTAGTATATAGTATATAACAGTTTTGTAATATGTAATTAGTTAATTCAGTCATTATTAATATACTGAGATAAAGAATATCTTATTTTCAATAAGGTTGAAAGTATTTCTCATAATTCTTCTTTGTACTTTGCAAGCACTATTAATTTGAACAACCTCTTAAAGTGGATCATATCAGTACAATGTTTAACTTCATTACTTAATCCATTCCATCATTTAATTCCACATACTAATGCTAAAGACTTAATAACAGACACATAGTCTTCACATACAGCTAATTTCCCCCCTAATTCTATGCTGTGTCTGTCCCTCATTTTCCCTCCAGGACAAGGACGTGCAGTCATTCCTGGAGGAGGCCACACTGACGGACCCCAGAAGGATGTTCCAATAGCAGCAGAAGTGCACTTTTTGGAGAGCTGTATTATTTTCTGTTTTGTGTCCAAGGGACTGATTTTATTTAACACTATATTACTATTTATACACCAAAGTGATCACAGAGACAGGTTGTTTTCGTGTTACTGTATTTATTTGTTTTTCTGAAAAATCCCACTTAATATACCGTATTTTCCGCACTATAAGGCGCACCTAAAAACCACACATTTTCTCAAAAGCTGACAGTGCGCCTTATAACCCGGTGCGCTTTATTACGATTCATTTTCATAAAGTTTCGATCTCGCAACTTCGGTAAACAGCCGCCATCTTTTTTCCCGGTAGAACAGGAAGCGCTTCTTCTTCTACGCAAGCAACCGCCAAGGAAAGCACCCGCCCCCATAGAACAGGAAGCGCTTCTTCTTCTACTGTAAGCAACCACCCGCCCTTGGAAGAAGAAGAAAAAACGCGCGGATATCACCGTACGTTTCATTTCCTGTTTACATCTGTAAAGACCACAAAATGGCTCCTACTAAGCGACAAGGATCCGGTTCATAAAAAGACGCAATCTCTCCATCCGCACACGGATTACTACCGTATTTCACAGCAACTGATATTCCTGTGAACCGCACTGTGGAACGGGAGCACGTACGGTGAATATTCGCACCACAGGGAATGAGAAGTCATCCTTCACTGTGGTTCTAGCTTGCCATGCTAACTTCCACCCATGGTGATATTCAAAAGGAAGACCTTGCCAAAAGAGACCTTTCCAGCCGGCGTCATCATAAAAGCTAACTCGAAGGGATGGATGGATGAAGAAAAGATGAGCGAGTGGTTAAGGGAAGTTTACGCGAAGAGGCCGGGTGGCTTTTTTCACACAGCTCCGAAGGCGAACACACCTTCACTAAGACGGGCAGACAGCGCCGGACGACATACGCCAACATTTGCCAGTGGATCGTAAATGCCTGGGCAGATATTTCGGTCACAACTGTGGTCCGAGCTTTTCGGAAGGCAGGATTCACAGAACTACTGGACAACAACAGCGACACTGACTCCGATGACTTCGACGAGACGGAACCGGCCATTTTGGATCCCACGCTTGCGCAACTTTTCAATTCGGACACCGAAGACGAAGAATTCGAAGGATTTACGAATGAAGAATAACTTCAGAAGGTGAGCGCTATGTTTATTTTGTGTGTTGTGACATTAACGTTCGAGCAACATTATGTTGCTATTGCTCTACACCATTTTGAATTTTACTATGTTTGTGATTGCACATTTGCGTACATTTTGGGACAGAGTTGTTAGAACGCTGGTTTTCAATATATTATTAAAGTTTGACTGAACTATCTGACTGTTTTTTTGACATTCCCTTTAGCGCAGCGTAGGCGCGGCTTATAATCCGGGGCGGCTTATTGGTGGACAAAGTTATGAAATATGTAATTCATTGAAGGTGCGGCTAATAATCCGGTGCGCCTTATAGTGCGGAAAATACGGTACTTTGGGTAACAACAGTCAATATTTATTTTTTTGTTTTTATTTTTTTAGGGGGGTAACAACAGTCAATATTTATTTTATTTTATTTTTTTCTTATAAAATAAAAGTGAGCTTTTGTTAAACCAAATATTGTGTTTTTTCCCATATACGACAACCTATGTGGATTTGATAAGAGAATCGATAAGGAATTGGTTCGATAAGAGGATTCGATAATGGGCTCCAACTCGATAATTTCTTATCAATCATCATCCCTACATTTAAATGCATTTTTGCTTTTTAAATGTCATTTTAAATACTTGCTCTGTGACCCCCTATTCCCTTTTACCGCCTCATTCAAGACACTTTATTTACCACAACAACAAAAAGCCATGGCAGTCGTTACATAAACATGTGAATTTATTGTCAGTGTATACTCAGTGCATCATCTAGATCACTCCAAAACAAACACAAAAGGGTTGCAGTATTTACATATGTAACGAGTAGAGGATGAAGACAGTGGAGAGAATGCATGTGCATAGTTACACTTCATCATCTATGACAATTGTTCACATATTGCTTTTTGAGGGGGTGGAGGGGTTAAACCTCCTGGGTAACCACACACACACACACACACACACACTCACGCACACACTTATACAGGGCGACGAGGATGTTCCTGTATGTTTTATGTAAATCATGAGCGCAGCAAGATAAGTCCACAAATGGAGCAGCAGCAGCAGAATAAGCAGCGTTCTCCTCCGAGGAATGTGCTCCCCGATCGCGCCGACTTCATCTACATTATTATTATTTTTTTTTAAATACGCCAGCCGGTGATGTCACTTTATTTCTGTGCCACCGATTCCCAGGAGGAGCCTCCCGTGGCCCGCTTCCAAACCCGGCCTTGATGTTGAAAATATGAAGCGGAGGTACAGAACAGGGTGTGCCAGGTGCGGCGTGTAACAATTTGATCTGCCACCTTTCACCTTGATTGCGCACAAACAAGAAAAATGGCCGCCTTCCTTGCCTTTGCGTTGCCCAGGGATCCCTCGCCGACGGATCTTTTACGCAGTTGTCGTTTTGTAAAGGTTTCGACGAAGCCGCTGCCGAGCCAAATAAAACCCCTCATGTCCCCGAAGTGGAGTCGAAGCCAAATTTAATTGCTCCATTTCTATTGAGAATTTCAGCATGGGAGACAATTAGAATTAATTGGATGATACCAGAACCGTTTTAAAAAGCTTTCTTATTTCCCCCAACAAAGTTAGGAAGCTATTATCTTGCATGAGTGGCTTCTTCCAACGTTTTTTTTATTTTTTTTACATTTAAGAAATTATGACACGCCCCCTGTGGGTAGTGATGTGCAGATCGATACTGAAATATCCATAACGCTAATACCAGATCTTTCTGCTCTAATATCGGTTCTCAAATCAACATTTTTAATATTTTTGATACTTGAAGGGGAACTGCACTTTTTGAGGGGGGGAATTTTGCATATTGTTATCAATCATTATTAGAGACAAGAACCCTTTTTTTTGAGGGGGCGGGGGGGATTTTAAAGATGAAAAAAGTGCTTGGAAGATGCAGCTAATGGGAGTCACCATTGTAGACTTCAAAGCCCTCTAAGACAACTTTAAAACCCTCCACCAATGTTTTATATACACACTGCAAGTCTACATATAATGTAGTGACAGACACGTTCATAACAATATGTAATATGTACAATGTTTACTGTATTTTTGTCATTTAAAGCATTCTACTTCCGGAAACAAACGCGAGTGTGTTGTAATCATGTCAGGCTTGGTAACAGACAACAAAGACAACTATTTCTGGACAAATCAGGATTCACAACCTTATCTTTTTGAAGCTGAATATATGGAGGATGAACTATTGGTTATAGAAGCGAGCACGGAGGAAGAGTGAGACGTTGGTACCGACACAGGCTTAGTGAGTGAGGTGAGAAGGAATCAAAGCTGCAACATGTGGATTTGGAGACAAGCTATTTTGACATAAATGGAGTGCTTACCCAAATAAATCCGAAAAGATGTCCCCGGCCAGCTTGTCCAAAGAGACAACTGTCCATCCAGTGAGTCACAATTTATATCGATCATGATACATGCAGCACGTCATGCGTGTTAATACAACTACAGTACATACTCTGTCTGGCTAGCTGTGTACAAACAAAATGTGAAATGTGGGCTAATACTTTAGAGATACTGTAA